>NW_006923076.1:81447-82058 GCF_000298275.1 Orycteropus afer afer | reverse complement strand
AAGGCCACCCACAAGGCACAGGTTTCAGCAGAGCTTCCAGATGAAGACAGACTGGGAAGAAGGATGGAGCCATCCACTTCTGAAAAAAATGGTCATTGAAAACCTTATGAATGGCAGTGAAACACTGTCTGATATATTACTGGAAAACTTTATGAATAGCCCTGAAACACTATCTGATATAGTGCCAGAAGATGACAAACTGAAGAGGAATGATGTTGGATTCATCATCAAAAAGAACATCTCAAGATCTGTCCTGAAGTACAGTGCTGTCCGTGACAGGACAATATCCATATGCCTACAGGGAAGACCAGTTAATACTACTATTATTCAAATTTAATCACCGACCACTAAAGCCAGAGATGAAGAATTTGAAGATTTTGTCTTTTTTTACCAACTTGTGCAGTCAAAAATTGACCAAGCATGCAGTCAAGAAGTATTGAATATTATTGATGATTGAAATGCAAAAGTTGGAAACAGAAGAATCATTGATAAGTGGAAAATAAGGCCCTAGTGATGGAAATGATGCTGGAGGTTTCATGATAGAATTTTGCAAGACCAATGACTTATTCATTGCAAATACCTTTTTTTCAATACCATAAACATGGACCTCA
>NW_006923076.1:53710-55498 GCF_000298275.1 Orycteropus afer afer | reverse complement strand
CACTTGAGACAGAATGTGAGCGAATGGATCCTGATTGCCTTGTGTTCCTGAGCACGTAACTAAGCCACACGAGCAGTAATTTTAAACAATCACTTGCTTACTAAGGGGATGTTCTTTTCAATCCATGTCTCAACCAGTATAAGAACAGATTAAGTCAACTAAAATAGATTTGAATGTTCTATAACCCTTCAATGGCTCTGATATAGCTCAGATTTTTGTGACAGGAACGTCAAATGATAGCTTTTGAGCACAGGCCCAAGTAGAGCTTTGCTAAGTTGTCAGGGAGTTCCCGGCCCTGGGACCAATTCCCGTCTGTTCTTAGAATTGTTATGTGTATGTATATTACAATTAGGAATTCCCATCTGACACAGCACATCCCTTACATAGCCATGTAGAGAGGAGGGGTGGATATAGCTATAAAGGGGAGCTCTCTGTGGGGATGGAGTTACAGCTCTGTATCTGGATTATGGTTGTGCTTACAGGGATCTGCACTGGGGAGAAAATGACTTAGAACTATACACATACATTGTATCAATGCCAGTTTCCTGGTTTTGATAGTGTAGTATATATACATAAGATGTAACTGTTGAGGGAGACTGGGTGAAGGGTACATGGGACTTCTGTTTTATCTTTGCAAATTCCTGTGACTCCATAATTATTTCAAAATAAAAAGTTAAGACAGAAACAGCAGCCAAAAACTAGGTCACGTAGACTAGCATCTGCCAGGAAAAGCCAACACGACCCTCCAATATTCGGCCTTCTTTGTAGTAACTGGGCACCGAGGCTGCGAGGAGAGAGAGACTCAGGCTGGCTGATGCTTGTGCACCACGGCAAGCACGCGTTAGACAATGGAAAGCGAAATACAGCCGTCAGAGACTTGGTCATTTTCACTTTTATATAGGCCACAGTGTCTTGTTGGAGTTGCAGAAATGGCCTTCCAAAGCATTCTTGTACAACTGGTTTATTTAGACAGTTTAGTCAGATGACCAGTTGATTCACTGGAGGGGAAAAAAATCACCTGATGATCATGGGGTAATGGATGGTGGATAAGTCAGAATCAAGTTCAGAGTTGTGTCTATGGATAATAGCACCCATGGCAATAGGTGCTACTGAATGAGCTCTCACAGCTGGCAATGGAAAGTGCCATAGCTAATATTAATTGCTCATTGGCATCTCTCCAAGCGGCACCCAGGGCATGTGCCATACCTGCCGTACCCTAGAAAGGCCTCTGGTCACGGGTCCGTCACCCAGGACAGACCATTATGGGCACTTGTCCACCATAAAACAGCTCACAGGACAACTTTTAGGTCATTTGACTTAAAGCTTTTTAAAAAATATTGTTTTTGGTGAAACTTTACACAGGAAGAAGTTAGTTTCCCCCTTTGACAATTTCCACACAAATTGATGAATGACATGGGTGACTTTTTTCACGTTGTGTCCAAATTCTCATTAATTGTATTCTGGTGGTTCCAGTTGTAGTCCTGTCATTTCTCTGCCCCCTTATTGTCTTGCCTTTGCGTTAGGACTCATACAGATTGTTTTAAAACAGAGCACTGGTCCAATGGGTGATATCCTTATTTTGGTGTCACTCTGTTTATCTGCAAAGATAGAAGGTGATTTCGAAATAGTTTTGCTTCAAAGTTGAAGTAGCATCTTACGGCGATAGTCTAAGGGAATCCATGGATCTCAGTGGTAAAATTAGTCTGACCATTTTTAAGAGTTTGAGTTTTGTTCTGCAGTTTTCTCCCATTCTAGCCAGGATCATCTATCTGTTAACTTTTTAAAGTA
>NW_006923076.1:51852-52998 GCF_000298275.1 Orycteropus afer afer | reverse complement strand
CCACTGGAGCTAGAGGCATCTCCTAGTTCAGACAGCTGCTGGCTGCTGAGGCTAACAAGCCCAAGGGTGACAAATAAAAATGGCACAGTCCCAATATTACCAAACAACATGGCAGGCCACTAATTCCAGTCCAGAGACAGTCCCAAAATTGGCAGGAAATATGGCAGGGTGCTAAATGAAGACTTGGCTACATGCAGGATCCAAGCAGGCCAAAAAGCTGGACACCGTTCCCAAGGTTTCTCCTTATATGCTGGAAGCAGACCACCTCCCTAAAGCAGCTACTCAGCTGCTCACCGCAGAGTCCACCGTGGAGCTGATTAGCAGTGTCATAATAGGGAATAACTACAACCAGCTGCCAGCCACTCAACCAGGCCCAGCCAAGCTGACACACAACCTTAACTACTATACCCAGCATGATGTCACTACTAAGGAACATTCTGGCTGTACTTCTTCCAAGACAAATTTGTTGATTCTTCTAGCCATCCATGATATTTTCCATATTCTTTGCCAACACCACAATTCAAATACATCAATCCTTCTGTCATCTTCCTTATTCATTGTCCAGTTCTCACATGTACATACAGCAACTGAAAATACCATCGCTTGAGTCAGGGGCACCTTAGCCTTCAAAGTGACATCTTTGCTCTTTAACACTTAGATTTTTTGCAGCAGATTTGCACAGCGCAATATGTCATTTGATTCCTTGACTGCTGCTTCCATGGGTGTTGATTTCGGATCCAAGTATTATGAAATCTTTGACAACTTCAGTCTTTTCTCGTTTATTGTTCTACTGCTTATTGGCCCAGTTGTGCAGATTTTTGTTTTCTTTATGTTGAAGCGTAATCCACACTGAAGACTGTGGTCTTTAATCTTCCTCAATAAGTGCTTCAAGTCATCCTCACTTTTCAGCAAGCATGGTTGTGTCATCTACATGTCACAGGTGGTTAATGATTCTTCCTCCAATCCTGATGGCACATTCATTTCATATGGTCCAGCTTCTCGGATTATTAGCTGGGCATACAGATTGAATAAGTGTGGGGGAAGGATACAACGCTGACGCACTCCCTTCCTGATTTTAAACCATGCAGTGTCCCTTTATTCTTTAGTGTTGCATAGTATTCCATTATGTGTATGTACCACAGCTTG
>NW_006923076.1:50566-51257 GCF_000298275.1 Orycteropus afer afer | reverse complement strand
TTGGACCGCCAGCCTTCTGGTTAGCAGTTAAGTGCCTTAGCCACTATGCTACACTAGTAGGTGAGTTTACATCAAATTTTTAATGGAGAATGTCTCCAGGTTTTCATTAAGAGCAGAGCATGTTTTTTCCTCTCCCTCCCCAGCCCCATGTGGTTCAGGTGTCTCAACCCTAGGGGAAGTCTTCCCCCGCTCCGTTTCTTTTTTCCTTTAAAATGAAATAGCAGCATATGTGGACTCTGAAGAGGACCATCCAGTCGAGAACGAGATGTATGCTAAAGGAGAGAGAGTGGAGGGTCGCTGGGGTCATATCCTCCAGTAGGCGAGAGAGGATGGGCTCTCCTGTTTAGTGGCACTAACCAGTGCAAGGAAAACTCATCCATGATCATAAGCAAGAAGGCAGGGAACGTGCCCGCCGATGCAGCTGAGTGAGTGGATGTGCCAGTGGGAGTCTGGGCAAGTGCTTACCGCTTCATTGTGCTCAGTGAAGTGGGAAGAACAGAGGAGCTGAGAGCGAGGATGGGGGAGATTCAGAAAGCTTGGCGAACACTCTGTGGGCAAGACTTGGGGGCAACAGTCACTCTCAAACATTGCTAGTAGGAATGTTAAATTATAATGATTCCTTAGAGCAGGTTTAGCATTCTGATCCTCTGACCAGAACTCTCATTTCTAGATGTAGCCAGCAGATACCAAC
>NW_006923076.1:40206-49601 GCF_000298275.1 Orycteropus afer afer | reverse complement strand
AGTATTTTCACAAAGCTGTGCAACTGTCTCCATGATGTAGTTCCAGCACATTTTCATTCCCCCAAAAGGAAACACATACTGTTAGGCACCCACTCTTCATTCCTCTCTTCCCTTCCCTTCCCTTGCCACGAGGCCCCGGCAACTACTCCTCTACTATTTCCCCAATGGCTTTGTCTACTCTGGCTACTTCATATGAATGAAGTTTCTACAACACGTGGACATCTGTGTATAATTTCTTTCATTGAGCAAAATGTTTGAAAGACTCATCCATATTGGAGCAGGGATCTCAGTACTTTGTTGCCTTTCATGGCTGAATAGTATTCCATTGTGTGGCTATGGCATATTTTGTTTTTCCATTCATCAACTGATGGACATTTGGGTTGTTTCCACCTTTTTTAAAAAATTTATTGTGAATAATGCCGCGATGAACATTGGTGTGCAAGTTTCTGTTGGAGTCTCTTCTTTCCGTTCTTTTGGATATATGCTAGGAGTGGAATTGCCAAGTCATACGATAAGACTCTGTGTTTTGACTTCTGGAGAAACCACCAAACTCTTCCACCGAAGAATAACCATTTCACATTCCCAGCAGCGATGTGGAGAATTCCAATTTGTCCATAGCCTCATCTACACTTTTTCTTAATTGTCTTCTTTATTTTAGTCATCCTAGTGGTATCTCCTTATGGTTTTGATTTGTATGAGTTCTGGTGGCACAGTGGGTAAGATATTTCACTGCTAAATCAGAAGGCCAGTAGTTCAAACCCACCAGCTGCTCTGTGGGAGGAAGATGAGGCAATCTACTTCTAGAAAGATTTACAGCCTTGGAAAGCCAACCGGGGCGGGGGGTTACTATGAG
The DNA here is from genome assembly GCF_000298275.1 of Orycteropus afer afer. Lineage (NCBI taxonomy): Eukaryota > Metazoa > Chordata > Mammalia > Tubulidentata > Orycteropodidae > Orycteropus > Orycteropus afer. The sequence goes on along the minus strand of NW_006923076.1, from coordinate 48,748 downwards.
TCGGAATCAACTAAGTGACTAATAACCATGAGCGTCTTTTCCTGTGCTTGTTGACAATTTGTATATCTTCTTTGGAGAAATTTCTACTCCAATCCTTTGCAAACTTTAAAAAAAAAACAAAAAACTGGCTTATTTCTTATTTTATTATTGAATTGTAAGAATGCCTTATATATTCAGAATACAAATCCTTTATCATGTATATGATTTGCAAATATTTCTTTCATGCTGTGGGTTTTCTTTTCCTTTTTTTTTTTTTTTTGTTTTCCCTGCAAAAGACCTCTTTCTTTTCCCTTTCTTAGTAGTGTCCTTTGACACCCAAAAGTTTTTTGTTTTGATGAGTCCAATTTATCTCAAGGCTTTTCCTTTGTCAACAGTGCTTTTGGTTGCTGCTGTTGTTCACTGCCCGACTCATAGAGACCCCTCCCTGGGTTTCCGGGGCGGTACACTATGGAAGTGGATTGCCCAACCTTCCTTCCAATGGTATTTAGTAGGGGTCCAAATTCATTCTTTTGCATGTGGGTGTACAGTAGTCCCAGCACCATTTCTTGAACTGGTTATTCTTTCCCTATTGCATTGTCTTGGCACTATCGTCAAAATTCAGTGCTACCACACTTTCTTGACAACTTTAGCTTTGTAGTAAGTTTTGAACTTGGGAAGTGTGAGTCCTACTTTATTATTGTTTTAAAGATAGTTTTAGGTATTCTAAGTCATCTGCATTTTCGTGGACTGCTAGAAGAACTAACAAATCTGTCCTGGAAGAAGTGCAGCCAGAATGCTCCTTGGGGGTGAGAATGGCCAGACTTCATCTCACCTACTTTGGTCATGTTGTCAGAAGAGACCGTTTCCTGGTGAAGGATGTCCTGCTTGGGAAAGTGGAGGGTCAGCGAAGGAGGGGAAGGCCCTCAGTGAGATGCACTGACACAGTGGCTGCAACGATGGACTCGGGTGTAGCAAGGATTGCGAGGCTGGCGCAGGACCAGGCAGCGTTTCCATTATGCATAGGGTCGCTGTGAGTCGGAGCTGACTTGATATCTCCTAACAATAACATGAATTTTTAGATCAATCAGAGTGTCAAATTGTGCAAAAAAATGCAACTGGTATTTGGGTAGGAACTTCAATGAATCTGCAAATCAGTGTGAGGAGTATTGTCATCTTAACAGTATTATCTTCCAATACACAAACATAGGATGTCTATTCATTTGTTTATGTCTTTTTTAATATCTTTCCATTATATTTTCTAGCTTTCAGTGTATGTCTTCCACTTTTGTTAAATTCATTCCTAACTATTTTATTTCTTTGATGCTACTATAAATGAATTGTTTTTCTAATTTAGTTTCAGATTCACTGCCACTGCATAGAAATTCAATTGATTTTTTGTATATTGATCCCATGTACTGTAACCTTGGTGAGCTTGGTGATTAGTTAGGATAGATTCATGGTGGATTCCTTAGGATTTTATATATAAAAGATCTGTGAATAGAGTTACTTTACTTCTTTCTTTCCAATCTGGACGCTCTGTGTTTCTTTTTCTTGCCTGATTTACCTGTCTAGAAACTCAAGTACAATGTTGAATAAATGTGGTGAACACAGACGTCCTTGGTCCTGCCCGTCATCCTCAGGAAAGCAGCCAGCCTTTCACCATTGAGGATGATGGTAGCTGTGGCTTTCTGTGGAGGGCTTTTATCAGGTTGAGCGGGATCCTTTCTATTCCTGTCTTTTTAGGTGTTATACTCATGAGGAGTCAGATTTTGTTAAAAAAAAAAAATGTTCTCTATATCTGTTGAGATGATCATGCGGTTTTTGCCCTTTATTATATTTATATCCTGCATCACATTTGTTTTCATGTGTTGAAGTAATCTTGCATTCCTGGGATCACCCCCACTTGGTCATGTGTATACTTCTTATATGTTGCTGGATTTGGTAGTTTTAGAGGAGTTTTGCATTTCTATTTCTAAGGAATATTGGTCTGTTATTTTCTTGTGATGCCCTGGTTTTTGGTATCAGGGTAACAGTGGTCTCAGAGAATGAGTTAGGATGTCTTCTCTCTTTTTCTAATTTTTGGAAGAAATTATAAATGATGTGATCAGAGAATGATGAGACCATGTCCCGAAGACACAGGAGCCAGGCTGAAGGGACACATCCACTGGCTAAGTCTGGAATAATTTAAACATCACAAAGAATAATGATGGTAACAGTTTATAGTGTTAAAAGTCCTCACCACCCTAACCAAGGCGTCAGGCTCGGAGATGCTGACAGTGGTTCAAAGCTGACACTGTGTGCCTCCTATGCCGTCCGTTGAGAAATACACATTGTCATTTATGTGGCATTCTTGCTGGAAATGTTTGACCTGAGTTTCATCACGAAGAGAGGGACACATGTAGAATGTGGGGTGTGGAGCAAGACAACTGGCCTAGACTCTTCCAAGGATTAAATGTCACGAGGAACAGAGGCCGTCGGGGGGACTGCTCTGGATTGGCTGACTGAAGAGACCAACAGCCACACGCTGTGAGTGAATCTGGATCGGGACCTGGAAGCCGTAAAGAGCGTTTGGGGACAAGAGAAAAATTTTAGTATGGACTGTGCTGGATGATAGTGAATTTATGTTATTAGGTGTGTTGATTTGGTGGTGAATAGGGAGTTCTCTTACTCTTGGGCTATGCATGCTGAAATATTTCATGGTAAGCTGTCATGATGAAAGGAGCCTACTTTCCTGTGGTTTGAAAAAAGGGAGGTATGGGTGTGTAGGGAGGGAGATGGAGTGAATAATGCAAGATGTTAACAATTGGCTAATACAGATGAGAAGCTTCCTGCTGCTGAAAATTGAAACCTTGTAGCTTTTACTATTTTTCAAAATTCCACTAGATGGCAGTAAAGGACCGCTTTTCAAATATATTTTTTTAAGGTGACCTTATTTTCTGAATTGAAAGAAGGATGTGAGATCCAACAAAGGATTCCTAAGCTTTGTGATTATATTTATAGGAAAAGTTATACAAAGCCATGACCGCAAAAAGCCATTTAGCTATATCAGTCTATGGATTGCCTTTATTGAAATAAAAACCATTTTGTTAAATTAGGTCCACATAACTTCTAAAATGCGTACATAATATTGTGTATATGAGCATTTTTCTGGTGAGAGTATCTACAGCTTTCACCATTTCTCACTCCCCAGATTGAGTGGCGTTTCAAGAAAGTAGAGCTGGTCGTGCTTTGAGCCATTCTGCATTAATACAGTCTCTGACATGTTTGAGTGCAGGGCAGTGCCCTGCTGACAGAGGATTGTTAAATGGATCCATGGAAGAGCGAATAGATGTGGATGGATGGGAAGCAGACCTGGGTGTGAAAGTGACACTTATGTCATCTCTTCCACGCCCCAACTCCACACCCAAAAGTGCACATCAAGATCAACCATATTCAACAAGACATCTGTGATCACATAAAACATTTGCCTAAATGACAGCAGCTTTCTGGTCAACCGAGATGCCTCCATACAAAACTTTCTCTGAACATTCCTCACATGAGCTCATTTTTTTTAGAGTCACAGAACCAAGCTCTGTGACTACAGGATTCCAGCCTCCCATGAGCGTCCCCTGTGCCTCATACCTCCCTCTGGAGAACTCCTGGTCCACAGGTTGCAAGGGGAGCAGCTAGGTGACCACAAGAGAAAGCAAAGCCACTACAACTCTTCCACTTTGGGTGCACTTCTTTTGTTATCTGTGACCTTAGAAACTTGCATACCAATTTGAGAGTAAAAGAGACTGTCTGTTGTGCACACTGATATGGACATCTGGGTTGTGTGGAATGCTTAAGAGTCATACAGTAGAGTCAACCAAGGAAAAAGCAAATCCCCATTTAAGATGCGTTGGCAGTGTGTAGTTGGTGTCAGGTATCGTTTACTAAGTTCTTACCATCTGTGGCTCTCTCAACTTCATTCCAAAAAAAGCAAACTCACTGTCTTCAAGTCAGGTCCAACTGATAGCAACCCCTCCTTGGGTTTCCAAGGTGGTATCACTACAGAAATAGATTGCTCAACCTTCCTTCCAAGGAGTGGCTGGTGGGTTGGAACTGCCAGCCTTCTGCTTAGCAGTCAGATGCCTTAGGCACTTCATCACCAGAGCTCCTCTTAATTTCATTAGTAGTAAAACAATTCCTTATTGGGGGCCTGCAAGTTACAGGTAGGTAACAGTGAGTGGAAGTGAGAGACAAAGTAAAAAAAGGGTCACATCTTTAAGAAGGGACTTTTCAGGGAAGGATGGGGAAGAGAGTGGATTAGGGTTGGGGATGGTAATCAGAGAGTGAAACTAAATGTGCACGAACTGTTAAATGTAAAACAAATTCTGCTCCGTAACTTTGCACCCAAGACATTGCTTTCGCAATGGAAGCACTATGTTGTGTCTGTTCAGCAGAGGACAGGGAATCCATGATGACACGTCCATGCTATGGGAGTGGATGTTGCTGTTGAAAACAGTGAAATGAATGGTATCTAAGATGAAAGACAAGAAGAGAAAGTTGCAGAACATTATATAAAGTACAATCTGATTTGGTATTAAAATACAAATGTATTTTAATGTATATGTATATATATATATATATATTAGATAATACATAGGTTAGTGTCTATGATCTCTAAATAGAGATAATCATATATTATCTAATATATGAAGTCCTAGTATGTAATTTATAAGACGTTTGTTGTATAATATATAAAACACTAATGAGTTATGTATTATCTTGTATACCATATAGATATACGTTCAGAAAACAGCACCTAGGATGCCATATACTAAGTTGTTGAAAGTGGTTGAGTTTTGCCGTGGGAGGAGGGAGCAGCACTGCGGTGCAGCTGACTTATGTTTTCTCCTTTGTATATTGTTCTGTTGTCTGTATTTTTGGAATACTGAGAATGTCGTTGGGAAAAACATAATGATACAAAGAGAACGTATGTTGGCGCAGCCCTACGGACCTTCAGGTACTGAATATAATCCTTGCTCACGATTATTAGTTCTGTCATTCATTTTGAGCAAACAAGAGCCAAAGCAAGCCAATTAATTAATTGTAATTAAATAATTACAAATTATACTCCTTTATGCATTTGAAGTCATTTACAATATTAAAAGACCTGAAATGGAACCATAAAAAGACATGTGTAAAGTGAAAAAGACAAATGGTTTGGAAGCGATGAGATAACTGGCCCAGGAATATGGGATGACTCAGCGACAGAGGGAGCCCAGGGGTGAGCGCCAAGCTTTCTGGCACCAAGAGGAAAAGAGAGATACGTTGGCTGTATTGTTGACATGGATGTTTATATCAAAGAAGGAACATCAAGAAAGGTATCCTATAGATGCTTATGTAAGGGGCATTGAATGCCATAGTGAAGAATTTTCTTTTTAACATAGTTTTGCAAAAGACACAGAAACCTTTGAACACTTCCCTCTTACCCTCTGTAACAATGCAGGCTAATACATCACATCCCAGTTCAGTCACCGAAAACATCTCTTTGGGGAACTGAGTGTAGGTATTTTCCTAGGAGCCCTGGTGATGCAATGGCTAAGTGCTCATGTGCTAACCAGGTTAGTGATTGGATCCCACCAGGTGCTCCATGGGAACAAGGTGTGGCAGTCTGCTTCCGCAAAGATTACAGCCTTGCAGGCCTTGTTGAGCGCTTCTGCTCTGCCCTGTAGATCGGAATGGACTTGACAGCAGTTTACTTTTATTTTTTTATTGTTTAATTGTTCTCAAACCTGACTGTGCATCAGAATCTCCTGGGGAGCTTTTCTAAGTTCCGATTCCATGGTCTGACTTGCACCCTTAGGGGTGTGATTCTGAGGCTGGCCTGGGCCTTCAGGGCGTGTGGGTATGGAAGCTGTGTGCGTGTTCAGATGCAAATCCAGCCTAGGGAGGCCCTGAGCTGTGATACACAGCAGACATAGCACGTCTTCCCCTCGCTTGTTTTATTTGGAGGTAAATCATTTAAAACATTTTTATATTAAAACAAACATGAATTATGAAGCAGAACATAAAATTTGCATTATTTTTGCAGGTAAAATATGAGCCTTGGAAATTTCATGCATGCTAGGGCTCATTGGGGGCTACATTCCTGGATTCTGAGGAGGTAGAGTTTATGCCTCACTGCTCTTCAAGTACTTTGGTAGGAACATTTGAAAAGCACTAAGGGAATTGTATCCGTAAGAGTTCAGTGCTTATAAAATCCTTGGAAGGGCTGGAGGACTGGAAGTCAGGAGACACACCAATGTAAACTGTGACCTAGAGGCCAGGAAGCTGCTACTCCAGCCTCGGCCACCACACTATGCTGCCTCCAGTATCTCACACCCACGAAGCTGAGGGCTGACTAGTCTCACTCAACCAACAGCCCCAAGAGCAGCAGGAAATAGTCTTTGCACCACTCCTGTCTTCCTTATCTTGCCCAAGTACATCTCATTGGCCAAGTGAATTCACATCTGGAATCCTAGCTGCAAGAGAGCCTGGACGATAAAGGCTTCAGTTTTGCCATAGGAGTCCGTGGGTGGCACACACAGTTAATATTCTCTGCTGCTAACGGAAAGGTGCATTTCCAAGGTGCCTTGGAAGAAAAGCCTGGTGATCTACTTGTGAAAAATCAGCCATTGAAACCTCTATGCAGCACAGTGCCGCTCTGACTCCCATCAGGTTGCTATCAGTCAGAAAAGACTCAATAGCAGCTGTTCATTTTAGGGACAGGCACATGGTGGAAGATGATGTTGTTGTTGTTTTTATGTGCCATCGAGTCAGACCTGACTCATAGCAACCCCTCCTTGGGTTGCTGAGGCAGTATCACTATGGAAGTAGATTGCCCCATCTTCCTTCCGAGGAGTGGCTGGTGGGTTTGAACCGCCAGCCTTCTGGTTAGCAGTCAAGTGCCTTAGGCACTATGCTACCAGAGCTCCCATGGTGGAAGATAGGAATAGATAATCCATTGCGGTTGATTCAATTCAGACTTCCAGCAAGTGTAGGACAGAGTAGAAATTGCCCCATAAGGCTTTCCACAGTTGTAATCTTTACAGGAGCAGACTGCCACATCTTTCTCCTGTGGAGTGGATGTTGACTTTGAACCACCACCCTTTCAGTTAGCAGCCAAGAGGTTAACCACTGTGCCACCAGGGGAGGGCACATGGATGAAACTGGGAGTGGATAGGGAGTGTTGAAGAACACTGTTGAGCTCAGTCATGACTGAAAAGTGCTAGGCAGGGCCCCAAGATTCACAAAACATGGAGATACTTCATCTGCTTGTAAAGCTGGCTGAAATACTATTTCCAGACATAGGTAGAAATGGGAATTTATTTGACCCCTTTTGCAGAGCTGTTGTGTAGATGGCTCTGTCTCCAAAGTGTTACTGGTACTAGCAGCTAAACCTTCAACCAAGCACTTGTGAATCACATTTTCTGCTCAAAAAATAAGTTGCTTCTGAGAAGTCATTTACTTAAGTATGTATGTGATGGATTCTGAACTCTATGTGAAATGCTATCCCATTTACTTTGGGTGTGTGTACACACACACACACACACACACACGTATACCTGTATGCTTCCTGGATGTCTTACACTGAGGTGACAGAAAGGTTGTCCATTCCTAATTGTCCATACACCAGCTATTCAAGGCTCAATTCGGCCTGCCTGTGATGTGTTGGCTTAGAGTCAGAGGGGATCCTTCTCTGAGCCGGTCGTAGTAATAATACTGCTAAGTGCTTTACACATATTATTTCTCTAATTCTTATGACGAACTCTTTGAGGTGTGTATCACTGCTCCCACTTTAGCAATGAGGAAGCAGGCAGAATGAGGTTAAATATGTTTCCAAGGTCACAGAGCTACTAAGTAGTAAAGGCAGAATTTAGACCCTAAGTGTCTGGTGCCAAAGTTTCACTACCTTACGTGGCGCTGAGAACCTGACTGCCCATCAGTAGGAGGATGAATAAATAGAACTGCACACAGAGAAATATTATAAAGTCATTAAAAGCAGACTTATAGTGCTGTTGGAACAGAAATACCATAAGTGGGTGGCTTCAAAAACCAGGAATTTATTTTCTCACAGTTTAGAGGGCTAGAAGTACACATTCAGAGTATGGCCCTAGGGGGACTTTCTTTGTCTATTTCAGCTTCTGGTTGTTAGCAATCCTTACCATTGCAAATGGTACTACAACAAATAGTGAGCTCTACAATACACATATTCCTTTGTAGGCATGCTTGAGTTTCCCTAGGGTAGAAACCTAAGGGTTGTCAGTTTGATACTGTTGTTGTTGTTGTTACGTGCTATCGAGCCATCTCTGACTCATAGCAACCTTACGTCCAAAACACTGCCCGGTCCTGTGGCAGCCTCACGATCCCTACTGGACCTGATGAGCCCATCACTGCAGCCACCATGTCAGTCCATCTTGTTGAGGGCCTTCCCCTCTTTCATTGACCCTCCACTTTACCAAGCAGGACATCTTTCTCCAGGGAAAGGTCCCTTCTGACAACATGACCAAAGTAGGTGGGATAAAGCCTGGCCATTCTCGCTTCCAAGGAGCATTCC
>NW_006923076.1:38639-39221 GCF_000298275.1 Orycteropus afer afer | reverse complement strand
ATCCTGATGCCACGTTCTTCTTCATGTAGTCCAGCTCCTCAGATTATTTCCTCAGCATACAGACTTAATAAGTATGGTGAAAGGATACAACCCTGGCACACTACCTTCTTAATTTTAAACCATGCAATGTCCCCTGTTCTGTTTGAACGACAGCTTCCTGGTCTATGCACAGGTTCCTCATGAGTACGATCAAGTGTTCTGGAATTCCCATTCTTCTCAATGTTATCCACAATTTGTTATGATTCACACAACTAAATGCCTTTGCATAGTCAATGAAACCCAAGTAAACATATTTCTGGTGTTCTTTCCTTTCAGCCAATATCTATCTGACATCAGCAATGATATCCCTCACTTCACATCCCCTTCTGAATCCAGCTTGCATTTCTGGAAGCTCTCTGCCAATATACTGCTGCAACCGTCTTTGAATTATCTTCAGTTAAGATTTTACTTGCATGTGATATAAATAATATTGTTCAACAATTCACACATTCTGTGGGATCACCTTTCTTTAGACTGGGTACAAATATGGATCTCTTCCAGTCAGTTGGCCAGGTAGCTGTCTTCCAAATCTCTTGGCATAGC
>NW_006923076.1:4892-5669 GCF_000298275.1 Orycteropus afer afer | reverse complement strand
CCATTTTGCTTGGGAATTCGAGGGCATTTAGGACCAGTTTTTGTGGTCATTGAAATGTGGTTAAAAAAATCCTTTGCAAGTAGAAGTATGTTGATAATACTAACACTTACTGATACTAACATACTTAATATCAACATGAAAGGAAATTTGCTTTTGTGGCCTTGCAGTTAGAACTCTGAGCTTGCAATTATTGGAAGAAAGACAACTTTTTTGAAAATTACAAGGTTGATTTATTGTGTTGAGAGAAATATTCTCAATGGATCTACCAGGTTGCTGTGCTGCATGTAGACCTTGTGGAGATGTCTCTGTAATGTCTCTGTAATTATACCCCACTCAGCAAAAGATGGGAGTTTTAAAGCATTGGCTTCTTCAAACTAGAAAAATAGAGGATCACACTTAACCAAACATTAATGCAAGTGTGGTCATTGTTTCAGTTAAACATGAAAAGCTTGTTAAATAATTGTATGTTTGCTTATTTGCAGCTGGCAGCCCGAGAGACAGATTCCATTCCATGATGTGAGATTCCCACCACCTGTAGGTTATAATAAAGATATAAATGAAAGTGATGAAGTTGAAGTAAGTTTCTCCTGCTCTTAAAGTTCCTATGCAGTGAAGGAGTGGGGGCTGTTGAATTTGTCTATGCCCGTTTTATACCTTGTCTTACTACTGGTTAAACTGCCTTGAGAGTTATAGCTGAGATGGACGTGCGCTTTTGACTGCCCAAAAAAACCCAAACCCACTGCCATCAAGTCCCTTCTGACTCATAATGACTTTGTC
>NW_006923076.1:1676-2932 GCF_000298275.1 Orycteropus afer afer | reverse complement strand
AGGTTGTTAAAGGAAGACGGGGGTTGAGGTCTGGCATACTTGTCAGCCTTGGGCCCTGTACCTCTGCTCCCTGTTCTCCTTGTCCTCTCCACTTCTGAGTATATGTCTCACTCTGTGTGTACTGCACTGTCTCTCCCTAGTAATCTTGATTTGCTAGTATCTTTGCAGAAGGTTCCATGCTGCACATCAAAAGTGAACTTTGGAGTGGTCAGCAGAGAGATTGGTTAGAACTGATCCCCAGTGTGAGAGAGAGCAGAAAGGTGGAATGCAGAGGATTGCCACCTAGGAGTTGTCCATTTTAGTAGAGAGGAAACCAGAGTGACCAAGGATAATCTGTCCATTTATTCCCCAAAGACATGAATGTCAGGGTGGTATCTATAGTGGGCTGACTGGGCAGTGGTCTTACCCATTTAATGACAAAACAACCAGGCTATAATACACCAGAGTCAGTAACTTCAATCAGTCATTTGCTTATCATGGTAAAACTTAGAAAACTAAGTTTGTATATATTAGATACATTTCATAGCTCATAGAGTACCCAAGGGAATTATGCCCATATTTATGAAAACTCAGCTTTTATTGAACATTGATGTTCAGAGCACTAATTAATACTGAACTGAAACAGAAACAGGAAAATGTCTTTACAGGGAGCTCACGGCCAATCTCAGTACTTTCTGGTTATGTATCAGTGTCTGGCTATAAGGGATCAAATCTAGTTGGAGGTTAAGATATGTATGCCTAGGGGCATTTTAATGAATTTTCCTTAATGTCTGACAATCTATAGATTTCAAAATGATATTAACCATGAACTATTCTATGTTGTGATTTTTGTATAGGTTCATTCCAGAGCAAATGAAAAAGAGCCATGCTGTTGGTGGTTAGCTAAAGTGAGGATGATAAAGGGTGAGGTAGGAAAATGCTTACTGAAAATTTTTTCTTATACTATTTGCCTTTTCTAAACCCAGGTACTACAGTTCATTCTGCATTTCCATTTTAAAGTAATACCTACTTGGTGTCTTTTTATTAGAATGATTTCTCTGTGTTCAACAGTATTTTTTCATGTGTTTCAATTAAGTTGATTAACTATAGCTTTTTTTCCCTCTCTAAGGAATGTATTTAGAAAATGACTGAATAGCATATTGCTCTGATTTAAAAATGATTAAGGATGAATTTTATTTATTTTTGTCAGTTTTATGTGATAGAGTATGCGGCATGTGATGCTACTTACAATGAAATTGTCACAATTGAACGTTTAC
>NW_006923076.1:0-771 GCF_000298275.1 Orycteropus afer afer | reverse complement strand
ACCCTGAGACCAAAAGAACTGGATGGTGCCTGGGTGCCCAGCTACCAATGCTGACTGCTCTGAAAGGGATCACAACCAGTGGTCCTGGATAGAGTGGGAGAAAAATGTGGGACAAAACTCACAGTGAAAAAGACTAGGCTTAGGTCTGATAGAGACTGGTGCCACCCCAGAGACTGTGGCCCTCTGACATTGTGCAAGCTTAACTCCCACTCCCCCCCGTCCAAGGCTCAACTTTCAGCCAAACAGTGTGATTGTTGTTAGAGCCATCACATCAGTTCTGACTCATGATGACCCTATGTACAACAGAACGAAATACTTCCCGATCCTGAGGCATCCTACAACTGTACACTTATCATTCTAAACAATAGCCAAACAATACAGGCATATAAGGTGAACAGTAACACTAGGGACTATGCACTCCTTAGAACACTCAGCCATGCGGAATCAAAAGAGCAGCATTTGCCCAGGGATAACTGCTCAGAAGGCAGAACGGAATAGGTAAGAAGGACATAGGGCAGTGGTAAACACAGGGAGGAAGTGGGAGAGTGCTATTACACTGCGGGGATTGCAATCAAGGTCATAAAACAAAATGCGTATGCATTTTTAAATTGAAAACTGGTTTACTCTGTAAACTTTCACCCAGATCACAATAAAAATATAAATCAGAAAAAAAAATTGTCCCTATTTGCAGAAAAAAGAAAACTAATGACTTACCGTGTGTTAATGAAACCAGGAAGCCTACAGAGGGGCATGGTTTTACTAAACGTATCA
>NW_006923075.1:91409-92656 GCF_000298275.1 Orycteropus afer afer | reverse complement strand
TGATACCTGTGCACCATGTGCATCCCACTGGGTTTGAAACACCAGTGGCTCAGCCTGGAAACTCACATCAACACGTCACCATGGTAGGACAAACCAACAGATAAGTTTGTCTCACTGTTGGGACAATTATAAAGTCATATTTGTGCCTAACATGATACACTAACACACCTACAAACAAAACACATTAACACTGCTTACATTTCATAGTTCATAACAGAAGGAAACAAAAATATTTGATGTACATATACAATGAAGAAATATAATGATCACAGTCCTTTTTTCTGCAACTGGTCATGTGGTTATAGCTGATATTCAGAACTACCTTCTACCACCCATTCTATGTTTCTCTTGCCCTCAGATAGCACCTCACCTTGTCCTGGTTCTTTGCCAGGTGGAGTGACCCAAACCTTCATTCCTGAAGGTTGAGCCATTAGTAGTCATGTCAGAATTGAGCTGCTATAATTTTCCATTGACTCTAATTACAGGGCATGATAGTACTAAGAGACATCCTGAAGAATCTCTGTATTCCAGACATATTCTTCTTTACCTCCATTATGTAATGTCAATCCAATTTCCCCTTGGTAATCAAGATCTAGCACTCAAATAGTATAGTAATGCCCTCTTTGCCTGTTGATCCAGACCCATGAGGAAGCCAAAATGGCCTGGTGACATTCTTAAATTCCAGTTCAATGCAACCAGCACTGTGTCTCCAGGTGGGAGTGTTCCTCCTTTTGGGACTAAGATTTCCAGACCTGCAGAGCATAGGGTAGCGGACACAGGAAGCAAAAATTTTTTGAGTGGGTCACTAGGGGTAATAGTGAGTGGTATCACTCCCAAATCCACCCCTTGGTTCCTGGACCCATGAATCCTAGCTATTGGAGAAACAGCACCATATATTGGAAGTTGTTGTTGTTATTAGGTGCCATCAAGTCGTTTCTGACTCATAGCGACCCCATGCACAGCAGAACGAAAAACCATCTGATCTCACGTCAGCTCCATGATCCTTACTATGCTTGAGCCCATCGTCACAGCAACCATGTCAATCCATCTCATTGAAGGCCTTCCCCTCTTTCATCGACCCTCCACCTTCCAAAACATGACATCCTTCTCCAGGGAATGGTCCCTTCTGACATCATGACCAAAGTAGGTGAGACAAAGTGTGGCCATTCTTGCTTCCAAGGAGCATTTTGGCTGCACTTCCTCCAGGACAGATCTGTTAGTTCTTTTAGCAGTCCATGGTACTTTCA
>NW_006923075.1:84283-88809 GCF_000298275.1 Orycteropus afer afer | reverse complement strand
ATTTGGCTTTGGTGGTTGGTGCATAAATTTGAATATTAGCAGTATTAATGGGTCTTCCTTGTAGGTGTATTGATATTATCCTATCACTGACAGCATTGTATGTCAGGGAAGATCTTGAAACATCCTTTGTGATGATGAATGCCACGGCACTCCTCTTCAATTTGTCATTCCTGGCATAGTAAATCATATGGTTGCCTGATTCAAAATGGCCAAAACTAGTCCGTTTCAGCTCACTAATACCCAGGATACCAATCTTTATGCATTCCATTTCATTTTTGACAACTTCCAATTTTCCTAGATTCATACTTCATACATTCCATGTTCTGATTATTAACAGATGTTTGCAGCTGTTTCTCCTCAATTTAAGTCATACCACGTCAGCAAATGGAGGTCTCAAAAGCTTTACCTTATCCATGTGAGTAAGGCTGGTTTTACTCTGGTGATGCAGCTTTTTCCTAGTCCTATTTTGAGCATCTTCTAACCTAAATGACTCATCCTTCTTCTCTGTATTGGACAATGTTTCTGGACTATTCACAAAGTTGTGCAGTAATGTATCAGACAGTGTTTCTCTGCTATTCATAAGGTATTTCCTGGTCAGTTCTTTGAGAAGTGGATGGCCTCTTCTGTCTTCCTAGTATGTCTCAATCTGCAAGCTGCACTGAAACCTGTGCACCATGTGCACCCCGCTGTGTTTGAAACACCAGTGGCACAGCCTGAGGACTCACAGCAACACATCACCACATTGGACAAACCAACAGAGTAGTTCATCTCTCTTAGCTGTTGGAAACCTCTCCAACCTCCCCTTACCTGGATTCCTACTGCTGACTCCTTGCTCTGTCCTGGTCCCCCTCACCTTTTTCTGTCCTTCCCTCCTCCCCACTTTCTTGCCTTGCCACTTGTGGGGCATGGCCTGAGTTCCCTCATCTTGCCTGGATCCCTGCAGCTGACTCCTCACTCTGTCCCAGTCCCCCTTGCTTTTTTCTGTACTTTCCCCCGCTTTCGACCTTGCCACTTGTGGGGCATAGCCTGGCTTCCCTCCCCTCACCTGGATCCCTGTGGCTGAATCCTTGCTCTGTCCCAGTCCCCCTCACCTTTTTCTGTCCTTTGCCCGATTTCCAGCCTTGCTGCTTGTGGGGCATGGCCTGGGTTCCCTCCCCTTACCTGAATCCCTACTGCTGACTCCTCCATATTGGATATTGGTTTAGAGCATATACAGCCTCCTGGAGAACATTACCCCAACCCTTCAAAGTATTGCCACCTAGCTGGTGCTATAATTGTGTTTTTAGTAGGCCATTACACCATTCTATCAAGCCAGCTGCTTCAGGATGATGGGGAACATGGTAAGACCAGTGACTTCTGTGAGCATAGGCCCATTGCCACATTTCATTTGCTGTGAAGTGATTTCCTTGATCCAAAGCAATGTGGTATGGGATACCATGACAGTGGATACGGCATTCTGTAAGTTCACAGATGGTAGTTTTGGCAGAAGCATTGCATGCAGGGAAGGCAAATCCATATCCACAATAAGTATCTATTCCAGTAAGAACAAAATGTTGTTTTTTCCATGATGGAAGTGGTCCAATGTAATCACCTTGCCACCAGGTTGGTGGCTGATCACCTCAAGGAATAGTTCCATATCGTGGACTCAGTGTTGGTTTCTGCTGCTGGCAGATTGGGCAGTCAGCAGTGGCAGTAGACAAATCAGCCTTGGTAAGTAGAAGTCCAAGTTGCTGAGCCCATGCATAACCTCCATCCCTGCCACCATGGCCAATTTGTTTGTGAGCCCATTGGGCGATGACAGGAGTAGCTGGGGAAAAAGGACGGCTGGTTTCCAATGAACGTGTCATCCTATCCACCTGATTGTTAAAGTCCTCCCTCAGCTGAGGTCACCTTTTAGTGAGCACTCACATGAGACACAAATATCTTTACTCCTTTGGCCCGTTCAGGGAGATCCATACACATACCTCTTCCCCATACAGTCTTGTCTCCAATTTTCCTATCATACTCCTTCTAAGTCAGAGAACATCCAGCCAAGCCATTAGCCACAGCCCATGAATCCATATACAATTGTACATCTGGCCCTTCTTGTTCCATGCAAAGTGAACAGTCAGATGCATGGCTCAAAGTTCTGCCCATTGGGAGGATTTTCCTTCACCACTGTCCTTCAGGGAAGTCCCAGAAAGGGGCTGCAATGTCACTGTTGTCCACTTTCAAGTTGTGCCTGCATATCACACAGAACCATCTGTAAACCAGGCACAAGTTTTCTCTCCCTTAGTCAACTGATCATAAGGAACTTCCCATGAGGCCATAGGTGCAGGCTCAGAGAGGAAAGGTAATGTGACTGGAGTGGAGACCACAGGCATTTGCTCCACTTCCTCATGCAACTTATTTATGCCTTCAGGTCTTACTCAGCCTAATGTCTGATATACCACTTCCATTTAATGATGGAGTGATGCTGTGCACATCCAACTTTATGACTCTGTGGGTCAGACAACACTCAGTTCTTGATGGGCAGCTCAGGCCTCATGGTGACTTGGTGGCCCATGGTTAGGCATTCAGTCTCTACTGAAGTCCAGTAATGAGCCAAAAGCTGTTTCTCAAAAAGAAAGTAGTTATATGCACAAGGTAGCAGGGCTTTGCTCCAAAATCCTAAGGATATGTACTGTGATTCACCGATAACAGCTTGTCAAAGACTCCAAACAGCATCTCTATCTGCCACTGACACTTTAAGCACCAGTGTATCAGCTGGACCATAAGGCCAAAGTGGCTGAAAGGTTTGCATGGCTGCTTGAACCTGTTGTGGAGCTTTCTGTTGTTCTGGGCCCCACTCAAAACTAGCAGGTTTTAGAGTCACTTGATAAATAGGACAAAACAACACACCCAAATGTGGGATGTGTTGCCTTCAAAATCCAAAGAGGCACACCAGATTTCATGTTTCCTTTTTAGTTGTGGGGGGAGTTAGATGCAATAACTTATCCTTCACTTTAGTAGGAATATCTTGACACACCCCACACCACTGGACCCCTAGAAATTTCACTGAAGTGGAAGGTGCCTGAATTTTTGTCAGGTTAATTCCCCACCCTCTAGCACGCAGATGACTCACCAATAAGTCTAGCATTGTCTAGATACTTCTTCCTTACTAGGTTAAATCAGCATAATGTCATCAATACAATGGACTCCTGTGATGTCTTGTGGAAGGGAAAGACAATCAAGATCCCTATGGACTAAATTATGACATAGTGCTGGGGAGTTGATATACCCTTGAGGAAACAATGTGAAAGTATATTATTGGCCTTGCCAGATGAAGGCAAACTGCTTCTGATGGTTCTTTGAAATTGATATTGTGAAAAAGGCATTGGCCAGATCAATAGCTGCATACCAACTACCAGGAGATGTACTAATTTGCTCAAGCAATGAAATCACATCAGGAACAGTAATTGCAATTGGAGTCACCACCTGATTAACTTTACAATAACCTACTGTCATTCTCCAAGATCCATTTTGTTTTTGCACAGGCCAAATAGGCAAATTAAATGGGGCTGTGGTAGGAATCACCACCCCTGCATCATTCAAGTCTGTGATGGTGGCAATAATCTCTGAAACCCCTCCAGGGATGCTGTATTGCTTTTGGTTTACTGTTTTTGTAGGTAGAAGCAGTTCTAATGGCTTCCAACTGGCTTTTCCTACCATTATAGCCCTTACTCCATATGTCAGGGACCCAATGTGGGAATTCTGCCATATACTCAGTATATCTATTCCAATTATGCATTCTAGAACTGGGAAATCACTACAGTATGGGTTCAGGGACACACTGGACCCACTGTGAGATGCACCTGAGCTAAGACTCCATCAATAACTTGACCTCCATATGCCCCTACTCTGACTGCAGGGCCACAATGATGTTTCAGGTCTCCTGGAATTAGTGTTAGTTCAGTTTCAGTGTCCAATAATCCCCCAAAAGTCTGATTATTTCCTTTTCCCCAATGAACTATAATTCTTGTAAAATGTCTCAGATCCCTTTGGGGAAGGCTGGGAGAAAGACTGACATAAATTGTTGACAATGTAATGGGGTCCTTCCTCATGGGGACCTGGCCTTCCCTTCATTCAAGGCGTTGTGAGTCTGTAAACTGATTCAAATCTGGGAATTTATTGAGAGGCCATGACTGTATTCTGGTGATTTAATCTTAACTGTTGTTCATGTGATCTAGAATTGTTCTGTCTATACAGATCAAGTAAATATTTAGTAGGTTAGCCATGTATTTCACTCCTAGGAACACCACTACTAAGTTGCCAGTGCCATAATTACACATGAGTCAGAGTATTCTGATAACTGTTTTGACTCTGCTGTCCATTATGGTAACCACACCCACCTTGCCTTTGTCAATTAACTGCTGCCACTAGGCCACTACTAATACCACGGGGTCCAATCAGCCCCATCGTAGTTAAGTGTCTTAGTTCAATTATGGCAGTTCCCACTGTCAAATCCAGCTTACATAAAATAGCAATCACAGCAGTCTTTAAAGATG
>NW_006923075.1:75936-79418 GCF_000298275.1 Orycteropus afer afer | reverse complement strand
AAAAAAAAAAAAAAAGGAATCAGCACCAAGCTGGTTCTTATGAGACAGAGGTCAATATAACCTTGTACTTTAACTTCACCATTTCTGACACCATCCATTCACCCCACAGCACTGTTTCTCTAACTTGGTTTGATAACTCATTGGAATGGTCACAGAGAATTCATGGAAACAACATAACTTCAGTAACAACTTTAATAATAGAGAAGTATATAAACAAAGGATATAATCAGAAATGAAGGCACACAAAAAGTGAGGTTTGGAAGGGGTCCTAGTACGGGACCTCAGTATCTCAAATGAGACCTGCTTCCATCTCAAATGGTGACCGACTTGCCGAAAATCAATGTTCATTCTCCCACAAACAGGAAACTCAATCATGACAGTTGGTGGGCTTGGCTATTGGTTGCTACTCTCAGTTCTCAGTCAGGGTTTGGTCTTTAAATTCTGTCACTGTGTGTATCTACTCATTTTCTCCATTTCTTCTGGTACCAATGCAGCCACTGCCTACATCACCATCTAAGCTTTACTCAATCTGGGAGGGTTGTAGCACAGGGACCCAAGTGTAAAGAACTTGCTCCTCGCCTGGCTCTCATGTATCATTAAGTCCCATCTGAGTCTCCATGTCCTAGGGTTTTATAAGCTATCCCATGTGATCCTCATTAATTGCAAGGTGTGCTCCCTAACCAGTCTGGGGAAAGGTCAGACTGGGGGGTGCAGCCAATCCCAGTGATGGTCAACTATAGGGAGGGTAACATTCAAGCCATTTATGCAGATACTAAAGTGACCAATCACTAGCAAGCCACTTATGCAGACAGTAAAGCGACCAATCAATGCAAGATTGCACCCTGACTAAGCATTTTGGGAGAATTACAAACCCAAGGACAGAAAGACCATATAAAGGAACCCACTTCACTGCAATGATCCAAACAAAAAAATATTTTAAATGCCTATAAAGAAATTACTACATTACCCACCCCCCCAAAAAAAGGATGAGAACAAGAACTACACAAAAATAAAAATTATTTTGCCAAAATACATTTCAACCATATTTATTATTATTTTTATTTTAATAGTTTATTTTACATTCAATGTTATGTGTACATTTAGTTTCACTCCCCATTTACCATGCCCAACCCTAACCCAGTCTCCTCTCCTCCCTGCCCAGTAACCCTCGCCCTGTGCTCCTCAGTTACGCACTCCTGTTTGTCCTGTATTTCTTCCGTGTGAAAGTTGCCCCTCTGGTGTCCCATGGTCTATTGCTCTAAGAGATGTATTACCATAGAGTATGTGGATGTGTCATCCTGGGTTGAGTCGTCTGCATGTCCATCTTGCTAGCTACTGGGCTGAGAGCCAGACCCTGGGAGTGAGTTTTATTCCAGGTGCAGAATGTATTCCAGGGCCATAGTATTGGGGGTCTCACCAGACTCCATCTGACCAGTAATTCTGGTCATTATTGAGTTTTTGGATTTTGTTCCACATTTTTCCTCCCACTTTATCGAAGGTCTCCAGATTTGATCCTTTCCTGGGTGGTATGCATTGCTAGCTGAGCACCATCTAGTTCTTCTGGTCTCGAGGGCCATCATGTCCTAGGAATGATTACTTCCAAATGCCCTTGTTTTTTGCACTCTTCTTTGCTTCCAATGCTAGGAGACTATTAGATGAATCTAAGATGGCCACTTGAAAGCTTTAAAGACCCCAGTCACTACTCATCAATGTAGGATGCGGACAAGGTATTTATGTATTTTGCTGTGCCAATTGAGTCTGGTGTCCCCCAGTACTATGGTCCTGAGAGGGTAGATCTATTGGATCTCTCTCCCATAGTGTCTGGTTGTCTCTGAGGGATTACTCTGTGTCTGTCTTCTATTGATTCTGTAAGAATTGCAGGTATTTTGTATCACTGGTGTCTGCGCAAGTTTAGCCTCAGCTGAATCTACCCTTGGTCTAGAGTATACTCCTGTTCACTGACCCCCATCCGACCTTCTCACATATTTATGTGTTTATCTGTAGCCTGGTGTTTGGTGTTAATGTTAATGCAGTATTGGGGACACATTGGTTGGTATTAGCACCTGTCATCTATCTCTTATGTGCACAATTCAGTGCCCTCCCTTTTCCTAATGTTATCATGGTGGTCACAGACTCTTTCCATATATCCCTCCCCTTACCCACGTCAGCGTGTGGGCCCCAACTAGCTCGAAATGAATCCCTCCCCTTCCCTCCCCATCATGGTAACCTACAAAGTGAGTTCCCTTTCCCAAGCAAACCCTTCTTCATCTTTTTGTAGTAATGGGCTCATAAAATACTTGTCTTTCTGCGACTGACTTATTTCACTCAGCATAATGTCCTCCAGGTTCAACCACGTTGTGAGATGATTCGCTTAATCCTCATTGTTTATTAATGTAGCATTGTATTCCATTGTGTGCGTGTGTCATAATTTGGTTATCCACTCAACCATTGATGGGCATTTAGGGTGTTTCCATCTCTTTACTATAGTGAATTGTGCTGTGATGAACATGTTTTTGTTGTTATGTCTGTTCGTGTGCTGTCTCTCACCTCTTTAGGATATATACTTAGTAATGGAATTGCTGGGTCAAATGGTATTTCTATTTTCAGTT
The DNA here is from genome assembly GCF_000298275.1 of Orycteropus afer afer. Lineage (NCBI taxonomy): Eukaryota > Metazoa > Chordata > Mammalia > Tubulidentata > Orycteropodidae > Orycteropus > Orycteropus afer. Next base: position 76,809 of record NW_006923075.1, on the reverse strand, counting down.
TTTTAAGGAAATGCCATACCTTATGTCACAATGGTTGTACCATTTTACAATCCCACCAGCAGTGCACAAGAATTCCAATCTCTCCACAACCTTGCCAGCATTTGTTATTTTCTGACCTGTTGAACTTTGTTATTATTGCTGGGGTGAGATGATGTCTCATCATTGTTTTGATTTGCATCTCTCTAACCACTCATCAGAAAGAAGATGGGGCAATCTACTTCCATAGTGATACTGCCTCGGAAACCCAAGGAGGGCTCGCTATGAGTCAAGTCCGACTCGATGGCACATAAAAACAGCAATGACTAATGATCATGAGCAATTTCTCATGTGCTTGTTTGCCACCAGTATATCTTCTTTGGTGAAATGTCTTTTCAAGTTTCTGCCCATTTGTGAATTGGGTTATTTGTCTTTTTGGTGTTGAGGTGTTGTTTTCTATAGATTTTGGAGATAAGTCCTTTATCAGATATCTCATAGGCAAATATTTTCTCCCAATCTCCAGGTTCTCTATTTACCCTTTTGTGAAGTCTTTCGATGCACATGTTGTTGTTGTTGTTGTTATGTGCTGTCCTGGCTGACTGGGTGAGGTGAGGAGTAGTCTCAGGATAAAGGTGAGGCCCACTGGAAGGTAGGTACCATAAAGTGGCTCATCTGTATTCATTGCAGTCAGTGGGAGAGTTTGACTTCCTGGGTCCCAGAGCAGGGGAAGGGCAAAGCCCCAGGTCATTCCCTGATTGGGTATTTATGCCTAGCTCTGGTGGCATAGTGCCTAAGACACTTGACTGCTAACAAGAAGGCTGGTGGTTCAAACCCACCAGCGACTCCTTGGAAGGAAGACTGGGCAATCTACTTCTATAGAGATACTGCCTCGGAAAC
>NW_006923075.1:74554-75114 GCF_000298275.1 Orycteropus afer afer | reverse complement strand
TTTTTCCCAATCAATGCCCTCACTTTAACTTCAGACACCATTCTGGGTTGGCAATTTAATTGGCATTGTAATTCAGCCACCCTTACAATAAGACTTGGGTTTGGTTTTCTGCAATATCAGCTGTTACTAGAAGAAATAATGCTTTCTTTCAGATCACAAGTGGAAACACTGAGGTCTTTTACACAGCACTTGAGCTGTGACTCTACAGCCTTGAACTCATCTCGCTCTTTCACCACTTTGTGCAGTGTAAGTAGGAACAACCAACCAGCTTCCTTATACTCCTCATGCTGACAGAATTACAGAAAAGTATCAAATGTGCAATCACCGAGAGCCTCACTTCTCAAAAATACTTGATATACTGGTAGTGCTATTTTGTATATTAATGTTGCCACCTCATGCCGTGGATTAGCAGAGCCCTCTTTACTAATGGAGGCAGAGCCATCAGTGCCTTTATGATTAATCAAATTGGAGAACCAAAACAGAATTGGTGAGAACCAATTTAGGAAGCCCATCATTATGATTCTGTCTCTCTAGAACCACTCTCGGTACTAAACGTGTTA
>NW_006923075.1:73533-74170 GCF_000298275.1 Orycteropus afer afer | reverse complement strand
AAAGACACACCATGCCAGCATACCAGCGACCATTCCAGCATACCAGTGATCACCCCAAGGACATACCTCAGCACCTGATCTTATCGGTAACTTGGGTTGGCTAGTGGCAAACAGGCAAGTCCAGCACTGCTAAAACCCGAGCAGACAGTCCAGTGGTGCTGTGGGGAGGTGTCCCCACAGTGGGTCACTGAATAGGCTTGGTTCAGCTTGGTGGCACTGAGAGGCCCGCGCTTGACTTTATCCATAATATTGTGACCACAGATTACTAATAGGCACTCTCCTGACTCCAGAACCACTGAAACTGAATGGATCTTTGCACTGCAGGTGGATAGACTCACAGAAGAGCTCCTGAGGCGGATCGTGGTCTGGGCTGGTGGGGCCAGGGCCACAGATGGGTGGGAACAAAGAGAGAAAGCCCTGCGACAGATCACAGAGCTGAGAAGTTGTCTTGTGTCAACTGGTTGGCACTGAGGGGCCTTGGGAGCAGGGTTTTTACGTGTGTCTGAGCCTGGGGGAAAGTGGCAACCCACTAACAACTGAAGTCTTTGCTGAAATTGAGCTGCGGGCAAGAAAATAACAGTATGACGTCATTAGCAGCAGCCCACTCAAAGCCCTAGAAAATGCCCCTAGCCACAGC
>NW_006923075.1:72135-73433 GCF_000298275.1 Orycteropus afer afer | reverse complement strand
TGAATAATGGTAGGAGTAACTGGTCTTCCTTGTAGGTGTATGGATATTATCTTATCACTGACAACACTGTACTTCTGAATAGATCTTGAAACATTCTTTGTGATGATAAATGCCACACCATTCCTCTTCAATTTGTCATCCCCAGTATGATAGCTCATTTGATTATCTGATCCAAAATGGCCAATACCAGTCCATTTTAGTTCACTAATGCCTAGGATATCTATCTTTCTGCAACTCCATTTCATTTTTGACAACTTCCAATTTTCTGAGATTCAAACTTTGTACATTATATGTTCCAATTATTAATGGATGTTTGCAGCTGTTTCTTCCCATTTTGAGTCTTGCTATATCAGCAAATAGTGGTCTTGAAAGCTTTACTCCATCCACAACATTAAAGTCAACTCTACTTTGAGGAGGCAGCACTTCCCCAGTCATATTTTGAGGGCCTTCTGACCTGAGAGGCTCATCATCCAGCACAACAGGACAGTGTTTCAGGGCTATTCATAAAGCGTCCAGTAATATATCAGATAGTGTTCCACTGCTATTAATAAGGTTTTCTTTGAGAAGTTGATGGCCCCTTCTTCTTCTGAGTCTGTCTTAGTCTGGAAGCTCTGCTGAAATCTGACCACCATGGGTAACCCTGCTGGTATTTGAAATATTGGTGGCATAGCCTTCAGCCTCACAGCAACACACAAGCCACCACAGTATGACAAACTGACAGACAAGTGGTGGAAAGTCCACTACAGTATCTTTTTATTCTTCATTTTACTGCAGACTGGCAAAAGCTTTGTCAAGTACTTGAATGAGACCACAGATCTGTATTTTGGGACCACTGGCATAACATTAATTCACTTAATAGTAAATAGTGCATATTATACATACACACACACACACACACACACAGCCTGAGGTGGAAGGAATACAAAGGGAACACATCAGATACAGTCCCTGTCCTGGAACCAACATTTGCGTGAGGAAAATTAAATAAACATGTACAATAAAAGATTAAATAGAGTAAGATAAAATGATGGAATGGCATTAATATCATAGATCAGCATTCTATAGATCAAAGACATTCTCTCAAGGAAAAGCCTTTGAGTAGAAGATCTGAATTAGCTATTCTGCTACAGGAAGACTATTCTAGGCACAGAGAGAAAGCAAAGAACTTAGATGGGAGTGGAACTGGCCTTTTTCAGGAATAGTGAGGATGCCAGTGTAGCTTACACAGGGAAAATGGACAGAAGTTGAGGTCAAAGAGGTAACAGTACCACATCATGCAGGAGTTTGTGAGCAGTTGT
>NW_006923075.1:70349-72035 GCF_000298275.1 Orycteropus afer afer | reverse complement strand
ATTCTAAACCCTCTTTATAGCAAACAGAAACCCATATCCATGTTCCACACAGTGATTCTACCATCACAAAGAAAACTGCAGAGCAACCCAGCATACCTGATTAATAACTTAAAAAAAAAAAAAATAGACCAGATTCACCTTTTCAAAATATTAAACCATAAAACCAAGACAAAACAAATCAGTATGTAACTAACAGTTAAAAACAACCTCAAAATATCTAGGAAAAAACAGGCAACCTCAAATCAAACAAAAACCAGGACAAGGCATTAAAAACAAAACCACACAAAAAAAGGTCTCATTAAACATGGAGGAACAGGAGACAATAGAATTATCTGAGAAGGAATTTAGAAGATATGTTTATAGAACTTTACAAGAGCCTAAGGAAACCCCAAACAGAAACAAGGAGAACACAGACAGTTCCCTGGAAGAACTCAGGAAAATCATTCAGGAACAAACTAACAAGATTAATGCACAATCAGAACTCATACAAAAACAGCAGTTAGAAATCGAGAAGATGAATATGAAAATCACAGAATTACACAACACAGTAGAAGCACAAAAGAGTAGGTGAGAACTGAGTGAAGAACGCTCATGCCAACTAGAAGACAAATCACTGGACAACAGCATGTATGAAGAAAAAAAATCAGAACAAAGATTTAAGAGAAATGAAGAGAATCTAAGAATTATATTAGATGACATGAAAAGAAACCACATGAGACTCACTGGAATTACAGAACAAGAAGCCAAAAAAAATCAACAAATTGTGGAAGACCTGCTAACAGAAAACTTACCACATATCATGATGGAAGAAAAGATATTTGTCCAAGAAGCTCATAAAACCCCACACAAGATAGATCCCAAGACAAAAACACCAAGACATATTATAATCAAACTCTCTAAAACCAGAGACAAATAAAAAATTTTGAGAGCTGCCCAGGATAAAAGAATTATTCTTATAATATTCAAACAGTTAGGTTGAGCTCTGATTACTCAGCAAAAGCCATGCAGGCAAGAAGGCAATGGAATGGCATATATAAAACACTGAAGGAAAAGAACTTCCAATGAAGAATCCTATATCCAGCTAAATTATCCATCAAATATGAGGGTGAAATCAAGGCATTATCAGACAAACAGAAATTAAAGGATTTTGTAAAAACCAGACCAACACTACAAGAAATGCTTAAGGCTGTTCTTCAAATAGAGAACCCGCAACAGAGATCAACAAAATCAAGATACATGGCATCAACATTGAAACCAAATTAGAAATATAAACTAAAAATAAGACCATAAAACTTTGTACACTAAAAACCAAGGAAGTCAATCAGCATACTACAACAGCAACTAAACTGTCAGAGGGAATAAAACTTCTAGGTACAAACTTCCAAATGGAGAGGAAAACAGGACAATATCTTCACAGCACGCACTGTCCTAAAAATGTAGAGACAAGAATATACTCCAAGGTAACCACAGAGAAAAGTAATAATCCCCATATGCAAATCCAGAAGGAAGGAAAACATATGGGTTCAATAAGCACAAAACCAACAATAAAGAAGAAAAGGGAGAAAGCATTAGCCAACAAAATGAACTCAGCACAGAAAAGTATATGGACCAAGCAAACACCAACCCCGTGACCAAAAAAAACCAATAGAATGACAGCAATCAACTCATACCTATCACTAATTACAC
>NW_006923075.1:69051-70249 GCF_000298275.1 Orycteropus afer afer | reverse complement strand
GTTGTAAGTACTTCTTTGGCTTTTAAATTAAGTGATGTGGGAGCTATGGGAAGGTTTTGAGAAGAGGGGGATGGGTTTTGAAAAGGAAGGATGGGATCTGACTCAAGTTTTAACAGTAGCCCTTGGCTAACATAGAGAGAACAGACATGGGGGTGAAAAAGTTTGAAAAAGAAATAAAGAGGCATCTAAAGTAATCCATGTGAGAGATGATGGGGCTTTAATCGGAGCATAGTAGTGGAGAATGTGATAAAGAGTCAAATTTGAATTATTTTAAAGACTAAGGCTGCAAGTGTCACTATTATAAATGGAATTGTTTCATTAATTTCCTTTTCATATTGCTCATTGCTGATAATACAGAAACATGACTGACAGGTGCAGAAATTGACTCTTTCCCCAGGTTCTAAGGACTTAAATTTGAGCGCTAAAGTCCATCCTCCCTCTTAGTTCTGAACAATGTTTTCCCCTTCCTACACAAACAAGAAGCCAGGTTAAATGGTGGCCCATTTAGCCAGTTGTTTGAGATTCCACTATACAAAGAGAAACTAAAATAGCAAGGGATTAAATCTGTGCTGGTTAAATTAATTCCCATAAGAAACTCCTCAACTAACCGATGAAACAAAAACTTGTCCCATTATCCCTATTGAAGTAAACTGCAAACCCATCTGTCTGTGGAATATTTTTGCAATTGTGCACATGCACCCTCAGGGCCTGAAGGTACCACCATCCAGCTAAGCTGGGAGAAGGAGCTAGAGTTAGCAGTAGCCTTACTCTAAAAGTCTAAAACTAAATAATGAATGGCTATCTTAAAAAAAAGTAATCTAGTTTACTATTGCAATCATAACACTTACTATAAGAATCTAAAGCATCAGAGTTCCGGCATGATGGCGGACTAGGCAGAAGGACTGCTCAGACCCTCTTCAACAAAGAAAAGGGAAACCAATTGACACAGACACAGAAGATAGTCTTGGACCGCTGAGCCTTGAAGGGAAGGATACAGAAATAGACTAAACCCCAACTAGCAGAAGAATTTTCATGAAAATACCAAAAAAGGAGACATATGGAGCTGTGTTCTGGAAAGGACCTGAATGCCCCTGATGGCACAAATGGCTTGGACATTCCCAAGTGGTGGTAGGACCTAAAAATTAACCTAAAAATCACCCTGCTAGCCAGGGACTGCATGGACTGTGCACGGTGGCTG
>NW_006923075.1:67246-67851 GCF_000298275.1 Orycteropus afer afer | reverse complement strand
GCTTCACTGGAGAATTCTATCAAATATTCAGAGAAGAGTTGACACCTATGCTACTCAAGCTATTCTAGAACATAGAAAAAGATGGAATACTCCCAAATTCATTTTCTGAAGCAAGCATAACACTAATTCCAAAACCAGGGAAAGACAACACTAGAAAGGAAAACTACAGACAAATATTCCTTATGAACATAGATGCAAAAATCTTTAACAAAATCCTGTTGTTGTTGTTGTTGTTATGTGCCATCAAGTCGGACTGACTCATAGCGACCCCTGCTTGGGTTTCCGAGGCAGTATCACAACAAAATCCTAGCCAACAGAATTCAACAAAATATCAAAAATTAACACACCCATTCCAAGTGGGATTCATACCAGTTTTACAAGGGTGGTTCAACATCAGAAAATCTATCACAGTAATCCACCATATAAACAAAACAAAACAAAAGAACTATATATCAATTGATGCAGAAAAAGCATTTGATAAAATCCAACATCCATTCCTGTTCAGAACTTTCAGCAAAATAGGGATAGAAGGGAAATTCCTCAACATAATAAAGGGTATATATGCAAAGCCAACAGCCAACATCGTTATTAATGGAGAAAGGCTC
>NW_006923075.1:41577-42842 GCF_000298275.1 Orycteropus afer afer | reverse complement strand
GTAGATACACTCCTTGGAGAGAACAATCATGGGAGAAAGAAGGGCTGCTTATGCACAGGGAGACAGCCCAGGGGGCAGGAGTGTAGGGAGGGATGGACATTGGGAAGAGGTAAGTATGGGAAGGAAGTGGGAGGGGAGCTGTTGCATTGTGGTACACTGTGGTCAATGACATGAAACAAAAATATATGTGAACTGCTGTATGGAAAGTGAATTTGTTCTGTAAATCTTCACCCAAATCACAATTAAAAAAAAAAATCATGTATAAGGTACCTGTTCCTTTTTTCATAGCAACCCTCTCTTCTACCCTGGGCTGTGGGAATGGTAAATCTCTTCTGCCTGGTTTCCACAAGATTGTCCTTTGATGGTAGTAAGATTTGGGGTTTTTCACTCAATTCCTGTAGGCCCCTTGGAGCATTCTTTGCCAAGCAATGACAAGTCTAAGAAAGAGGAAGGCTCTTTTTAAGCACCTTTCTCAGCCCCAATTCCAGCTCAGAGAACAGGTATTACCATCCAGCTACCTAGTTGCCTAAGGCACTTGACTGCTAACGACAAGGCTGGAGGTTCAAACCCACAGCCACTCCTCAGAAGGAAGGTTAGGCAATCTACTTCCGTAGTGATACTGCCTCGAAACCCATGGAGGGGTTGCTATGAGTCAGGTCCAACATTTACAACAGTAAATGGTATTGTTTCCCTTATTTCTTTATCAGGGGATACTTTGTTGTTGTAGAGGAATCCAACTGATTTTTGTATGTTGACCTTGTATCTTTCCACTTTGCTGAACCTCTCTATTAGTTCCATTGTTGTTCTTGTTGTTATAGTTTTGGTATTACTGTTATGCTTGCTTCATAAAATGACTTTGGGAGTATTCCATCTTTTTTATCTTTTAGAATAGCTTGAGTAGCATAGGTGTCAACTCTTCTCTGAATATTTGATAAAATTCTCCAGGGAAGCCATCAGGGGCAGGACTTTTCTTTGTGGGAAGTATTTTTTGTGACCTGCTCAATTTCTTCTTTTGTTATAGGTCTGTTCAAGTATTCTGTCTCTGAGTGGGATAGTTTAGGTAGGTCTTGTGATTCTAGAAAATTGTCCAAGTCTTCTAGGTTCTCAAATCTGTTGGCGTACAGTTTTTCATAATATACTGTCAGTATCTTTTTTATTTCAGTTGGTTCTGTTGTGATGACACCCTTTTCCTTTACAATTCTTGTGAATTGGATCTTCTCTTTCTTTTCTTTTGTTAGATCTGTCACTGGTTTAACAATTTTATT
>NW_006923075.1:40481-41050 GCF_000298275.1 Orycteropus afer afer | reverse complement strand
GATGCTTCATAGTATTTCAATGCTTTTGAATTTATTGAGGCTTGTTTTATTTCCTAACATATGGTCTATTCTGCAGAAGGATCCATGTGCACTGGAGAAGAATGTGAATTGCGCTTTTGTTTTGTGGAATGCTCTGTATATGTCAAGAGATCGAGTTGGTTGATTGTATTGTTGAGTTCTTCTCTATCTTTCTTGAGGTTTTTTTTTTTCTAGTTGCCTGTCCCTCTTTGAAAGTGGTGTGTTAAGGTCTCCTACTACTATTGTAGAGTTGTCTATTATTCCTTTTAATTCTTAATTCTTAACTTAATGTATTTTGGAGCATTTTCATTGGGTGCATAAATATTTATTATCATAAGGTCTTCTTCATCAATTGATACTTTCAACATCATATAACGTCCTTCATTATCTCTTATTATGTTTTTCAGCTTAATGTCTATTTTATCAGAAATTAATATTGCCACGCCAGCTCTTTTTTGATTATCATTGGCTTGGTATATTTTTTTCCATCCCTTAACTCTTAATGTGTTTTTATCTTTGTGTCTAAGGTGGGTCTCTTGTAGGCAGCATAT
>NW_006923075.1:38419-39447 GCF_000298275.1 Orycteropus afer afer | reverse complement strand
CTGCCAATGTATCCTCACTTGTTGCTCTCTGTTGCGGGCTCTCTATTGGAAGGACTTCCTTAAGCATTTCTTATAGTGTTGGTCTGGTTTTCACAAAATCCTTAATTTCTCCTTGTCTGGGAATCCCTTGATTTTGCCCTCATATTTGATAGATAATTTAGCTGGATATAGGATTCTTGGTTGGAATTTCTTTTCCTTTAGTGTTTTATATATGCCATCCCATTGCTTTACTGCTCTGAGTAATCAGAGCTCAGCCTGTTTGATTATTGTAAGTAATATTTCTTTTTTCCAAGGCAGCTTGCAAAATTTTTTCTTTGTCTTTGGTTTGGAGAGTTTGATTATAATATGCCTCAGTGTTTTTCTCTTGGGATCTATCTTGTGTGGGGTTCTATGAGTTTCTTGGACAAATTTCTTTTCTTCCTTCATGACATGGGGGAAGTTTTCTGTTAGGTCTTCCACAATTTTTTTATGTTGTTTTTTTTTCCCCCTCTTCTTATTCTGGGATTCCAATGAGTATTATGTTGTTTCTTTTCATGTCATCCCATATAACTGTTAGGTTCTCTTCATTTTTATTAAATCTTTGTTCTGATTTTTCTTCATACAGGCTGGTGTCCAGAGATTTGTCTTCTAGTTGGAATATGCACTTTTCAGCCAGTTCTATCCTATTCTTTTGTGCTTGTACTTTATTGTGTAATTCTGTAATTTTGTTATTCATCTTCTGGATTTCTAACTGTTGTTTTTGTATGAGTTCTGATTGTGCATTAATCTTGTTATTTTGTTCCTGAATGATTTTTCTGAGTTCTTCCAAGGAACTGTCTGTGTTTTTCTTGCTTCTGTATGGGGTTTCCCTAGGCTCTTGTAAAGCTCTATAAACATATCTTCTAAATTCCTTCTCAGATGATAATTCTATTGCCTCCTGTTCCTCCATGCTTTTTTTCTCATTTCATTTTTTTGTTTTATTATTATTATTTTTTTTAAATTTATTGTCATTTGGGTGAAGATTTACAGAGCAAATTCACTTTCCATAC
>NW_006923075.1:33261-37352 GCF_000298275.1 Orycteropus afer afer | reverse complement strand
AAATTTTGAGGAAAAAAATGAAAAGGTCATTTAAAAAAAAAAAAGCTACCATCAATAAAAACATGGCCCAGACCAGTTTCACTGGCAAACTCTACCATTCTAGGAAGAGCTGACACCAATTCTACTCAAACTGTTGAACAACACAGAAAATGATAGAATACTCCTGAAATCATTCCATGAATCAAGCATAAGCCTGATATGAAAAGGAGACAAAGACATCACTAAACAGGAAATTGTAGACAAATATACATCATGAACATTGACGTAAAACTTCTCAACAAGGGTAGCTTGTGCTGTCTCCCTGGTGGAGTTCACCATGCCAAACCACATGGCCAGCCATAATGCCTACTATTTTTTCATGCAAGAGAAGTTCCCAGAATTACAGTGATGAGGCCTTCCTGTCACTCCTGTAGCTGATGTCATCCCTTACTGCTCCGCTGACTGGGCACTCCTGAGGGAGGAAGAAAAGGAAAAATATGTAGAAATGGCTCGAGTGTGGAAAGTCCCTCAGGGAAAGGATTCTGGGCCTTCAGAGAAACAGAAACATATTCCCACACCACTGAGGAGGCCAGGCATGCTTGTACCAAAGCAGAATGTTTCACCCCCAGAGAAGTCAAGTTTGTCTCTAAAAAATGATCACATTCTCCATGGAGGCATTTTTTATTTTTTGAACAATTTTAGCCATGTTCAGCTACCTCCTCATTGTGAACAGTGCTTCCTCCCTTGTGAAATTGCCTGTGTTAAATATTCTCTCCAAGAAGGTATTTTGGCAGATTTCCACAGTTTCATAAATCCTGGTGAAATTCCATGAAGATTTAGGTTTCATTGTCAGGCTGCAAGTGATTCTAGTTACAAGATTCCTATTTCAAGCTTTGAATCTGGGCATGACCAAGCAACTGTGTTACAAAACTTTTATAGATATATTCATCCGAACCCAGGGAACTGGCCATCTATCTACTGCAAGTCTGGTGATAGAACCAGAGTCAACTGGTGTTTGAAGCACATGGCGAAGGCAGCAGAAGTCAGACATCATCTAGAACTTCTTACTGTGGAGAACCTTGTAGTAGGAATCTACCAGGAAAAATTTCTCAAGGAGCCCTCTGAGACCTGGGTTGAGAGCCTCCTAGATGTGGCCATGTGGGATTACTCTAGCAACACAAGGTGCAAGTGGCATGAAGAAAATTATATACTCCTCTGTGCTTTAGCTGTTTGCAAGAAGATCATGTACTGCATCAGTAATTCTTTAGCCACTCTTTTTGGAATCCAACTCACATACGCTCATGTACCACTCCAGGATTATGAGGCCAGTAATAGTGTGAAACCCAAAATTATTTTATTGGATGCAGAATGTTAGCAGAAGCTAAGGGTTGAGAGTGCAGAATTTCCTCATTTCAGCTCTTCTAATCAGGAACAAAGATCCAACATGCCCACTGGTGACCACCCAGCTAGGTTGAAAATTTCTGGCCAAAACAAGTGTTCAGGGAAGAAGATAAAAAGGTATTTAAAAAGGAAAAAAAAAAAGATTCTCAACAAAATATTAGCCAATAGAATCCAACAATATATCAAAAAGTAATATATCATGACCAAGTGGGATTCATACTGGCTATGCAAGGATGGTCCAACATTAGAAAAACAAACAATATAATACACCACATAAATAAAACAAAGGAAAAGAACCATATGATCTTATCAATTGATGCAGAAAAGGCATTTGACAATATCCAACACCCATTCTTGATTAAAATTTTCAGCAAAATAGTAATAAAAGGGAAATTATTCAACATAATTAAGGGTATATATGCAAAACCAATGGACATTATTCTCAACAGAGGGAGACTGGAAACGTTCCACTTGTGAACAGAAACTACACAAGGATGTCCTTTATTACCACTCATATTCAATATTGTATTGAAAGTCCTAGCTAGAGCTATAAGGCAAAAAAGGGGAAATTAAAGTCATCCAAATTTGCAAAGAATGAGTAAAACTATCTCTATTTGAAGATGATATGATCCTATACACAGAAAATCCTACAGACTCAACAACAAAACTATTGGAACTAATAAAGGGATTCAGCAAAGTGGCAGGGTATAAGATCAACATACAAAAATTCAGTCAGAATCCTCTACACTAACTAGGAGACCTCCAAAAAGGAACTCAGGAAAACAAAAACATTTAACATAGGCATCCAGAAGATAAAGTACTTAGGAATAAATTTAACCAGAAACACAAACGAACTTTACAAAGAAAACTACAAAACACTATTTAAACAAACCAATAAAGACTTACATAACTGGAAGAATATACTATGACCATGGATAGGAAGACTTAGCATTGTGGAAATGACAATACTACCCAAAGCAATCTGTGAATATAATGCAAAACTGATGCAGATTCCATCACCATTCTTAAAAGAGACAGAAAAACTAATCACTAACTTCATATGAAAAGGAGAGAGACCCTGGATAAGTAAAGCACTACTAAAGAAGAACAATAAAGTAGAAAGCCTCACACTCCTCAATCTCAAAACTTACTCTACAAATACAGTAGTCAAAACAGCCTGGTATAGGTACAATGATAGACACATAGATCAGTGGAACAGAATTGAGAACCCACCAAAAAATCCATCTATCTATGAACAGTTGATCTTGGTTAATGGGCCAAAACCCAATAACTGTGGAAGAAACAGTCTCTAATAAATGGCGACGGCAAAACTGGACATCCATTTGCAAAATAATGAAACAGGATACATGTCTCTCACCATATACAAATACTAACTCAGGATGAATCAGAGAACAAAATGTAAAACCTAAAACTAAAGAGACCACAAAAGAAAAACTACAGGCAAATACATGGTCCCTAATATATGGCATAAATACACTATCAACCATACCTAAAGATATACTAAAAGTAGAAAACAAACTAAATGACTGGGAACTCCTAAAAAATAAATGTTTATGCATGTCAAAATACTTCATCAAAAGAGTAAAAGGTGAACCTACATATTGGGAAATAAAAAGTCTTAGAAATGATAAATCACACCAGGCACTAATCTTTAAAATGTATAGAACACATCAACACTTCAAAAACAAAAACGCAAACAATCAAATGGCGGTTAAAAAAGACATGAAGAAATGCTTGTGATCAATAGCCGTTGTTGTTGGTTGTTGTCAGGTGCCATCAAGTTCACTCTGACTCATAGCAACCCCACGAACAAAACACTGCCCAGTCCTATGCCAACCTCATAATCCTTCCTATACCTGAGGCCATCATTGTGGCCACTCTGTCAATCCAGCTTATTAAGGGCCTTCCCCTTCTTCACTGACTCTCCACTTTGCCAAGCATGATATACTTCTCCAGGGAATGGTCCCTTCTGACAACATGCCCAAAGTAGGTGAGACAAAGTCTGGCCATTCTCACTTCCAAGGAGCATTTCAGCTGCACTTCCTCCAGGACAGAATTGTTACTTCTTTTGGCAGTCCATGGTACTTTCAGTATTTTTGCCCATACCACAACTCAAAAGCATCAACTGTTCTTCATCTCCTTATTCATTGTCCAGCTTTCACATGCATATGAAGTGTCTAAAAACATCATGGCTTGGGTTAGGCGCATCTTAGTCTTCAAGGAGACATTTTTGATTCAGCACTTTAAAGAGGTCAGATTTGTCTAGTGTGGTATGTCATCTGATGTTTTGACTGCTGCTTCCATTGGTGTTGATTACAGAACCAAGTGTGATGGTTGGAGCTGTGTGTCAACTTGGCTGGACCACAATTCTGTGTAGTTTAAGCAATTGTGATGTGGATTATTCCCATGATGGGATTGGATGTGTATGTTTTGAGCAGCCAATCCATTGACAGGGAGTTTTCATAGTGGTGTGGCCTGCTTCCAATATATTTATGGACATCCTGGGAAAAGAGATACTCTTCTGTGGATCAGGATAAGTGTGCTGCCTACAACTGTCCGTAAATGAACAATCCACCATTCAGACTGGTGATCTTGGATTCATCATTTGTTGGAGTCAACAGCTGGTATACTGCCTGCCAACCTCAAGCTCTTCAGACCCTGCAGGTGCATGAATCAGGAAAAGCCTCCAG
>NW_006923075.1:32432-33093 GCF_000298275.1 Orycteropus afer afer | reverse complement strand
GCTTTACTAGTTTTGTTTCTCTAGAGAACCCAGCCTAACACATTGGGTACTGGGAGTGAATCTAGAGAGACAAAATCATAAGGATGGGCTGCCTAACTTGGTTCTCACCAATTCTGTTTGGTTCTCCAATTTGATTAAACGTAAAGGCACTGGTGACCCTACCTCCATTAGTAAAGAGGGCCCTGCTAATTCACAGCATGAGGTGACAACATTAATATGCAACATACCACCACCAACAGATCAAGTATTTTTGAGAAGTGAGGCTGTGGGTGATCACATATTTGATACTTTTTGCAATTTTGTCACCATGAGGAGTATAAGGAAGCTGGTTAGTTGGTCCTCCTTATGCTAGACAAAGTGGTGAAACAGCAAAATGAGTTCTGGGCTGCTGAGCCACAGCTTAAGTGACGCATAAAAGACCTCAATGTTTCCAATTGTACTTTGAAAGAAAGCCTTATAACTTCTAGTAAGAGAGCTGATATTGCTGAAAACCAAACCGAGTCTTATTGTAAAGGTGGCTGAATTACAACGCCAATTAAATTGCCAACCCAGAATGGTGTCTGAAGTTAAAGTGAGAGCATTGATTGTGAAGAAAAACGGGATCCTGAAACCTGGAATGGAAACATATGGGCAGATCAGGAAGATGAGGATTTGGAGCCTG
>NW_006923075.1:28718-32332 GCF_000298275.1 Orycteropus afer afer | reverse complement strand
TGAAGGGATTACTGTAAAACCATTATCCCTTCCAACTCAGTTTGATGGGATTAACCTAACTGTTCCTGCTGGGTCACAGCCTGAGGCAGAGGGCATGGAAAACATTGTTGAATGTTCTCAGGAACAACCCCAACCACCCATTGTTGCTGCTAGACTGATAACTAAAGTTAAGTCCAAGCAGACTCCAAAAGGTGAAAAACAAAGTGTCACTGAGGAGGTGGCACACTACACCCGAAAAGACCTACTTGCTTTTGCTAACATGTACAGACAGACACCTGGAGAATATGTATGGGAATGGCTACTGAGGGTGTGGGATAATGGTGCAAGGAATGTAACATTAGATCAGTCTGAGTTTATTGATTTAGGCCCACTAACTGTGGATTCTTCATTCAATGTTTAGCACGAAAGGTTAGGAAATGATCTAATTGTTTATTTGGTTGGCTTGCTGAAGCATGGATTATGTGGTGGCCTACCTTAAGTCAAGTTGAAGTACTAGACTTGCCTTGGTATAAAGTAGAAGCTATCCACAGGCTTAGGGAAATCGGCCTGTTAGAATGGATTTATCAGATTAGACCCCTAGAGCCAGAAATGGAGAGTCCAGAGGACATGTCTTTCAACAGTATGGTGAGGAAGAAATTTGTGAAGGGAGCCTCAGCATCCTTGAATACTGCTGTGATTGCTGTTTTATGTAAGCTGGATTTGACAGTGGGAACTACCCTAATTGAACTAAGACACTTAACTATGATGGGGCTGATTGGACCCTGGGGGAGTAGGGACCAAGTGGAAGCAGTTAATTGACAAAGGCAAGGTTGGCATGGTTACCATAATGGATGTTGTTATTGTTGTTATGTGCCATCAAGTCGGACCCGGCTCATAGCGACTCCTCCTTGGGTTTCTGAGGCAGTATCACTATGGAAGTAGATTGCCCCATCTTCCTTCCAAGGAGTGGCTGGTGGGTTTGAACTGCCAGCCTTCTGGTTAACAGTCAAGTGCCATAGGCACTATGCTACAGAGCTCCCCCATAATGGATAGCAGAGTCAAAACAGTTATCAGAATATTCTGACTCATATGGAATTATGGCATTGGCAACTTAGTTGTGGTGTTCCTAGGAGTGAAATACATGGCTAACCTACTAAATATTTACTCGATCTGTATAGAGAGAAGAATTCTAGGTCACAAAAACAGCAGTCAAGATTGAATCACCAGAATACAGTCATGGCCTCTTAATCAATTCCCAGACTTGAGTCAGTTTACAGACTCACAATGGCTTGAATGAAGGGGAGGCCAGGTCCCCTTGAGGAAGGACCCCATTACATTGTCAACAATTTATGTCCATCTTTCTCCCAGCCTTCCCCAAAGGGATCTGAGAAATTTTACAAGAGTGACAGTTCATTGGGGAAAAGGAAATAATCAGACTTTTGGGGGATTACTGGACAATGGCTCTGAACTGACACTAATTCCAGGAGACCCAAAGCATCATTGTCGCCCATCAGTCAGAGTGTGGGCATATGGAGGTCAAAATATTGATGGAGTCTTAGCTAAGGTGCATCTCACAGTGGGTCCAGTAGGTCCCCGAACCCATCCTGTAGTGCTTTACCCAGTTCCAGAATGCATAAATGGAATACATATACTGAGTAATTGGCCCAGTTCTTACATTGGTCCCTGACATGTGGAGTGAGGGCTATTATGCTAGGAAAAGCCCAGTGGGAGCCATTAGAACTGCCTCTACCTACAAAAAAAATAGTAAACCTAAAGCAATAAAACATCCCTGGAGGGGTTGCAGAGATTACTGCCACCATCAAGGACCTGAATGATGCAGGGGGGTGATTCCCACCACATCCCCACTTAATTTGCTAATTTGGCCTGTGAAAAAAATACAAATGGATCTTGGATAATGATAGTAGATTATTGTATACTTAATCAGGTAGTTATTCCAATTGCAGTTACTGTTCCTGATGTGGTTTCATTGCTTGAGCAAATTAGTACATCTTCTTGTAGTTGGTATGCAGCTATTGATCTGTCCAATGCCTTTTTCTCAATACCAATTTCAAAGGACCATCAGAAGCAGTTTGCCTTCAGCTGGCAAGGCCAACAATATACTTTCACAGTGATTCCACAGAAATATATAAATTCCCCTGCACTATGTCATAATTTAATCCGTAGGGATCTTGATCGCCTTTCCCTTCCACAAGACATCACGCTGGTCCATTATATTGATGACATTATGCTCATTGGACCTAGTAAGGAAGAAGTATCAATGACTCTAGACTTATTGGTGAGACATCTGTGTGTTAGAGGGTGGGAAATTAACCCAACAAAAATTCAGGCACCTTCCACCTCAGTGAAACTTCTAGGGGTCCAATGGTATGGGGCATGTTGAGGTATTCCTGCTAAAGTGAAGGATAAGTTATTGTGTCTGGCTTCCCCCACAACTAAAAAGGAGGCACAACATCTGGTGGGCCTTTTGGATTTTGAAGGCAACATATATCTCATTTGGGTGTGTTGTTCAGCCTATTTATCAACTGATTCAGAAAGCTGCTAGGTTTGCATGGGACCCAGAACAACAGAAGGCCCTGCAACAGGTTCAGGCTTCCATGTAGGCTGCTCTGCCACTTGACCCATATGATCCAGCTGACCCAATGATGCTTAAAGTGTCATTGGAAGATAGAGATGCTGTTTGGAGTCTTTAGCAGATCCCTAGTGGTGAATCACAATGCAGACCCTTGGGATTTTGGAGTAAAGTTCTGCCTTCCTCTGCAGATAACTACTCTCCTTTTGAGAAACAGCTTTTGGCTTGTTACTGGGCTTAGCAGAGACTAAACGCCTAACCATGGGCCACCAAGTTACCAGGAGGCCTGAGCTGCCCATCATGAACTGGGTGTTGTCTGACCCACAGAGTCATAAAGTTGGACGTGCACAGCAGCACTCCATCATTAAATGGAAGCAGTGTGCCAGAGATCATGCTCAAGCAGAACCTGAAGGCACAAGTAAGTTTCATGAGGAAGTGGCCCAAATGCCTCTGGTCTTCACTCCAGTCACTTTACCTTCCCTCTCCCAGTCTGCATCTATGGCCTCATGGGGAGTTCCTTATGATCAGTTGACTGACAAAGAGAAAACTCATGCCTGGTTTACAGATAGCTCTGTGTGATATGCCGGCACCAATTGAAAGTGGACAGCAGCAGCACTAAACCCCTTTCTGGGACTTCCTTGAAGGACAGTGGTGAAGGGAAATCCTCCAATGGGAAGAACTTTGAGCAGTGCATATAGCTGCTTACTGCATGGAACAAGAAACGGCTAGATGTGCAATTGTATATGGATTTATGGACTGTGGCTGGGTGGTCTGGGACTTGGAAGGAGCATGATTGGAAAATTGGTGACAAGGATTTATGGGAAGAGGTATGTGGATAGATCTCTCTGAATGGGTCAAAGGAGTAAAGATACTGTGTTTCCTGTGAATGCCCACCCAAAAGTGACCTCAGCAGAGGGAGACTTTAACTATCAGGTGGATAGGATGACATGTTCAGTGGAAACCAGCCATCCTTTTTCCCCAGCTACTCCTGTCATTGCTTAATGGACTCATGAAAAAAGTGGCCATGGTGGCAGGGATGGAGGTC
>NW_006923075.1:17105-24212 GCF_000298275.1 Orycteropus afer afer | reverse complement strand
TGAGTCAGGAAAAGCCTCCAGCTTGACGTTTGATCCAAGAACTTGGGACTTGCCAGGTTCTATAAGAGTGTGAGCCATTTTCCTAAGATAAATTTCTCTTCCTCTGTATGTGCATATCAGCTTTACTAGTTTTGTTTCTCTAGAGAGCCCAGCCTAACACATTAAGTAATATGAAATCTTTGACAACTTCTATCTCTTCATTTATTGTGATTCTGCTTATTGGTCCAGTTGTGAGGATTTTCACTTTTTATATGTTGAGGCATAATGAATAAGGAGGATTGAAGAAGAGTTGACACATTTGAGGTGTAATCCATACTGCAGACTGCAGTCTTCATCAGTAAGTGTTTCAAGTCACTTTCACTTTCAGCAAGGAAGATTGTATTGAATGCATATTGCAAGTTCTTAATGAGTTTTCTCCAATCCTGATGCCATGCTCTTCTTCATGTAGTCCAGCTTCTCAGATTATTTGCTCAGCATACAGATTGAATAAGTATGGTGAAAGGATACAACCCTAATGCACTCCCTCCCTGATTTTAAACTATGCAGTATCCTCTTGTTCTGTTTGAACGACAGCCTCCTGGTTCTTCATGAGCACAATTAAGTTCTGGAATTCTCATTCTTCTCAATGTTATCCATAATTTGTTATGAACCACACAATTGAATGCTTTTGTGTAGTCAATAAAACACAAGTAAATATCTTTCTGGTATTCTTTGCTCTCAGCCAAGATCCATCTGACATCAGCAATGATACCCCTCATTCCATGTCCTCTTCTGAATGCAGCTTGCATTTCTGGAAGTTCTCTGTCAATATACTGCTGTGATCATTTTTTAATTATCTTCAGCAGGATTTTACTTGCATGTCATATCAATGATATTATTCGATAATTTCCACATTCCGTAGGATCACCTTTCTTTGGAATGGATACAAATATGGATCTCTTCCAGTCAGTTGGCTGGTAGCTGTTTTTCAAATAATTTGGCATAGATGAATGAATACCTCCAGAGTGGCATCCTTTTGTTGAAACATCTCAATGTATATTCCATCAATTCCTGGAGCTTTGGTTCTCACAAATTCCTTCAGTGCAGGTTTGACATCTTCCTTCAATACCATTGGTTCTTGATCATATGCCACCTCCTGAAATGGATGAACATCGACCAATTCTTTTTGGTTTAGTGACTCTATTTATTCCTTCCATCTTCTTTTGATGTTTTCTGCATCATTCAATATTTTGCCCATAGAATCTTTCAATATTCCAACTCGAGGTTTAGAGAAATAAGAGCCATGACATGAATAGATATATGTACTCATGTTCATCCCAGTATTATTCAAAATAGCAAAAAGATGGAAACAACTTAAGTGTCCATCAATGGATGAATGAATAAACAAACTCTGGTATGTGCACACAATGGAATTCTATGCAATGTTAAAGAATGACAATCCGTGAAACACTTTATAACATGGATGAACCTAGAGGACATTATGCAGAGTGAAAATAGTCTATCACAAAAGGAAAAATATTGTATGAGAACACTAATGTAAAAGTTAAGAAAGATTTACCCACAGAGAAACCTTCATTCTTTGAAGATTTAGACAGAGAAACCTTCATTCTTTGAAGGTTACCAGGGTTGGGAGGAGAAAAGAGAGTGAGTCACTAACTAGAGGTTAGACATGTATTAACCTGGGTGAAGGGAAAAACAATATACAATAAGGGGGAGGTCAGCACAAAGAGATCAAGGCAATGGAAGACTCTGTGAGGAGCGCAAGAGTTAAAGGCAACAAAATTTAGTACTGTTACATAAACAATCCTGCAATGATAGAAATAACAATGATGTATGAGTGGATACACTCATAGACACTGAAGCTGAGCATGAGTGGCAAGGTGAATGGGACTACATCCATGAATATATCTAGGTTTGAAAGAAGATACATGGGCTGCAAATATTTCTATGAATTTCACAGCACATACAGGGGCACAGTTATGAAAACACCTTCAGGAAATGAGTTGCTGAGTTTGAGGATGCAGGACCATAGTCTCAGTGTACTATAAGGTCAATTGTCATAACATAGCCCACAAAGACAGTATTCTATATCCTACTTTTTCTTGTTTCTTTGTTTGATTTGGAATTGTCTGTTGTCTCAGAGATAATTTGGAGTTGTATTTATTTGTTAATTATGGTTTGGTTTATTTCGCCCTGATTTTTTGTTTTGCTTTCTTTTGTTATATCCATGCAGGCAGAGCAGGCATGCTTCTTTGGCTGCTAGTTTGGCAGCACTGGAGTTCTCCCCACCTTTTCCCCAGGTGGGTGTAGTAACTGCTGGGAATGTGGGTATGGGTCTCTGCTGGTTGTGAAGAACAGCTGCAGGCAGGGTAAACATGATGTTTACCACATGTAACTGATCCAGTGGTGCAGGATCAAGTGATGGAGCTCCTCCATTGGGTGGGACAGTAGGTTGTAGATGTAGTAGGCATGGCTGAGTAATGGGAAAACAATGTCCACCTCCCATTGGATGGGGCAGAAAACAAGGAAGGATGAAATGGAGGGGGAAAGAGAAAACAAAGATGGGTAGAAATAAAGGAATAAGAAGAGGAAGAGGGGTAACTAGATACAGATGAAGTGGAAAAAGAAAAGAACAAAATGGGCTGGTGCAGCATCCTTGTGCTGTCAGCAGCAGTGTCAGCAGGTGATATCCATATGATCTGTGGGAGTGCATGCCCATGGAGTGAGCAGAAGCGCCTGGTATGTAGTTCACACATACATGCACCTCCAACAGCAGAGGCTGTGGGTGCACATCTTGTGTTCTGTGAGAGGGCAACCCATCGATCATCCAGGCCCCAGGTACACAGAACACACAAACATGTGGCTCAGTCTGCTGACTGAGTGCATTGCAGTGAGTGGCTGCTTGTGGCAGGAGGGGAGGCCTGAGCGAACCAGGTGGGTAGAGGGCAGTAGCAGGGGTGATCCTACTCACCAGATTGGTGGAGGTGGGAGGCATCACCCTTGGTCACTGGAAAGGTGGAGGAAGTGGAAGAAAGAACTTCTGTGGTTGCAGTTTACTGGCATGGGCCTGGTACATTTCTGGGTGAGTGCTGCCCAGACTGAATCAAGTGAGAGGCCTCCCACAGTCCAACATCTCCAACCACCACAACACAGGGCTTCTGATTTGCATGGGTCCTCAACTCAAATGATTAGGTCTCACTAATAGTGAGTTGTTTCATCCTTCTTCACTGGCTCCCTACTTGCTCTGTGGTCACCCATGCCACTGGAATTTTCACTCATTTACCTGCACTTTCCTCTCCCAGATCCAGCTCATATTCTGCTCACCTTGATTCACTCCAGATCTGTTCATACTGTGTCTCTGTCCCAATGGGGATTCATGAAGTTGGCTTCTCCTAGCCCCTGTATAATGCCTTCTGCCTCTCAAAGTGGTTTTACTTCATCAGGAATTCACTACTTATATCTCCTCAGTCATTTTTCCACCTTGTCTCCTTTTCTTATAAGTGTTTTATCCTTTTCTTTATCCCCTCGTTTGATGCTCAGAGTTCCAGGATTATCATCTGTATATGTTTCATTTGTTTCTTTGGGTCTTTGTTGTAGAGGGATTTGGCAGAGTGTGTCGCAGGATGCCATCTTCTCTCCTCCTTCCAAGGATTTTTGTTTTCTTTATGTTTAGGTGCAATCTATTCTGAAGGCTTATGGTCTTTGATGTTCATCAGTAAGTGTTTCAAGTCCTCTTCACTTTCAGCAAGCAAGGTTGATTCTTCTGTATATTGTAGGTTGTTCATGAGTCTTTCTATAATCCTGATGCATGTTCTTCTTCATATAGTCCATCTTCTTGGATTATTTGCTCAACACATAGATTGAATAAGTATGGTGAAAGGATACAGCCCTGATGCACAATGAAAATGGTGTAATGGTAATGAAAGACCTCCTTGTCTATCTTCACCAGGGAGACAGAATCATTATCAGCACCAGCAGCACAAAGCTGATTCCTATGAGGTCAGACATATGTCCATCATCCAACCTTTTTACCAATTGTGACACTAGCCATCACTCCAACAGCAATCTCTTCTTCTCTGTTGTGTTTGATAATTCATTGCAATGATCACATAGAACTCACAGACCATAGTCACAGTTATAGAGCTTAATAGGAAAGTAACTGTGTACAGCTTGTGGTTTGGAACAACTCAGAAGTAGCAGGAATAAACTTAGGATACAGTCTTTGGTCAGGACAGCTTCTTCTCACCTTCTGCTCCTGGGCCCTAATTGTGGCCTTCATTGGCAAGTGTTGCAACTCTCAGTTGCATGGGTAAGCAAGCCACACCACAATTGTCTTTCACCAGTCTCCTGGTTCTTGCAATCTCACACCACTATCACTCTTGTTAATGCTGCTCCACTGTCTCTCTCTGTCTTCCATGTAACTCTCCTACCTCTGTGTGTGTGTGTGTCTCCCTTTAAGGGGAGTAGGATATCAAAACTGAACAATCCCCTCATTGGGGCTCCATACACCATATTTACACGGTTCCACTTCAACAAAAGTTCCATGTACCTTATTAGCATTACCATCAATCTGTTCACTCCCCTTCATAGGCCACACAAAAATAACTTATTTGAATAATCCTACCCGACCATTGTATAAGAGTCACAAAGACTATGAACAGAAGGACCATATTAAGTAATTCACTGCACTGCACAGACTTTTACTGATTTTAAACCAGACAGCATCCCCTTCCTCTGTTTGAATGACTGCTTCTTGGTCTATGTATAGGTTCCACGTGAGCTCTAATAAATGTTCTAGAATTTCCATTCTTTACAAGGATATCCATAATTTGTTGTGATCCACACTGTCAAATGCCTTCGCATAGTCAATAAAACACAGGTAAATATTTTTCTGGTATTTTCTGCTTTTAGACAAAAACCATCTGACATCAGTAAAGATATATCTCATTTCACATCTTCTTCTGAATTTGGCTTGGATTTCTCGCGACTTCCTGTCAATGTACTGTTGCAACCGTTCTTATAAATTATCTTCACCAAAATTTTCCTTGCATGTGATATGAATGATATTGTTTAAAAATATCCACATTCTGTTGCATCATCTATCTTTAGAATGGGCACATATACATATCTTTTCCAGTCAGTTGCCCAGGTAGTTGTCTTCCAAATTTCTTGGCATAGATGAGTGAGTAATTGCAGCATTGCTTTCATTTGTTAAAACATCTCAAATTGTATTCCACCAATTGCTGGAGCTTGGTTTTTCACAAATGCCATCAGTGTAGCTTGGACTTCTTCCTTCAGTGCTATTGATTCTTGATCATAGGCTACCTCATGAATGGTTGAATGTCAACCAATTCTTTTTGGTACAGTGACTCCGTGTATTCCTTCCATCTTCTTTTCATACTTTCTGCATTGTACATTTTGCTGATAAAATCCTTCAATATTGTAACTCGAGGTTTCAATTTTTCCTTCAGTTCTTTCATCTTGAGAAATTCTCTTTTGGTTTTCTAAATCTAATCTTTGCACATTTCATTATAATATTTTACTTTGTCTTCTTTAGCTGCCCTTTGATAGGATCTTTTCAGTTCTTTCATGTAATTACTTTTTGTTGTTCACTTTACCTTCTTTACATTCAAGAGCAAGTTTCAGAATCTCTTCTGACATCCATTTTGGTATTTTCTTTCTTTCCCATTTTTTAATGACCTTTTGTTCTTTTCATTTATGGTGTCCTTAATAACATCCCACAGTTCTTCCAGTCTTCAGTCATTTGTGTTTAACACATCAAATATATTCTTGAGGTGATCTCTATATTCAAGTAGGATATATTCAAGGCTATTTTTTGGTCTCTTATGGACTTGTTTTAATATTTTTCAGCATTTGACTGCTAACCAGAAGCCTGGTGGTTCATACCCACCAGCCACTGCTCAGAAGAAAGATCGGGCAATCTACTTCCATAATGACAGTACCTCAGAAACCCAAGGAGGTGTTGCTGAGTCAGATCCGACTCAATGGCAGTGAGTTTGGTTTTTTAGTTTTCTACTTGAACTTGGATATGGGCAATTAATGGTCTGCTCCACAGTCAGTCTGTGGCCTTGATCTGACTCATGACATTGAGCTTCTTCATCATCTCTTTTCTGCAAATGTAGCTGACTAGATTCCTGTGCATTCCATCAGGAGACAGCCATGTGTATCATTGCTGTTTATGCTGTTGAAGAGGTATTTGCAAAGAATAAGTATTTGGTTTTACAAAATGTGATCTCTGGTGTCATTTCTATCACCAAGGCCAAATTTTCCAACTTTCTTTGTTTCCAACTTTTGCATTCCAATCACAAGTAATTATCAATGCACACTGATTACATGTTTGATAAATTTTAGACAGCAGAAGTTCATGAGAACTTTCAATTTCTTGATGCATTAATTTGAATAATAGTCATATAAACTGGTCTTCCTTGTGGGTGTATGGATATTATGCTATCATTAACAGTATTGTACTTCAGGATTGATTTTGAAATGTTCTTTTTGACAAAGAATGTGGAACCATTCCTCCTCATTGTGTCATTCCAGGCACAGTAGAGCACACAATTGCTTGATTGAAATTGGCCAATGCAGTCCATTTCAGCTCACTCTTGCCTAGAATATTGATCTTCAAGCATTACAATTCATTTTTCACAACTTCAAATTTTCCTAGATTCGTACTTTGTAAATTCCATGTTCCGATTACTAATAAGTGTTTGCAGCTGTTTCTTTTCATTTTGTGTCATGCCGCATCAACAAATGAAGGTTTGTAAAGTTTTACTACATTGTATCATTAAGGTTGACTTTACTTTGAGAGGAGCTCTGGTATCTTAGTGCTTAAGGCATTTAACTGCTAACAAGAAGGCTGGTGGTTCAAACCCACTAGTCACTCCTTGGAAAGAAGACTGGGCAATTGCTTGAACAATTTCTCTTAGAAAGATCAGCACGAGGCTGGTCCCCATGAGGCGGAGGTCAAAGATGTCCCAAATGTCCAAACTACCATGCCACTCCATCATCTCAGACATTAACCCCTCCTCCTCCTCCCAGTAATTTCCCCAGTCTTAGGGTTCTGAATTTCGCTGTAACGCCTCACAG
>NW_006923075.1:8456-11650 GCF_000298275.1 Orycteropus afer afer | reverse complement strand
TCACAGAGTCGATTGCCAGTCATTGTAGGGAAGGACTACTACCAGCTGCCCAGCCAAGTTGATACCTGACCTTAACTACCACACCACCCCAAACAGGCATGGATAATGGGATTTACGAAACACCACAGAATGGAGGACAATGGCTAGAAGGGCCACATCAAGCAATTCACTGCAGCAATCTACTTCTATAGAGATACTGCTTCAGAATCCCAAGAGGGGTCGCTATGAGTCAGAATTGACTCAACAGCAATGAGTCTGGTGTTTTTTGTTTGTTTACTTTTTACTGCTTTGAGAAAGCAGCAATTCCCCCAGTCACATTTTGAATGCCTTCCAACCTGAAGGGCTCATCTTCCAAACCTATGGATTAAGTATATGGGACATGTTTTTCCAAGGGAAAAGGGGTAATTTTGTCCTACAGCAAAGAGACTGGTTGTTTCAGAATGATAAGAATGGAAGCATAAAACAAAACGTAGATAGGAAAAAATAGCTACCCAAGATTTGATGGGTTTATTTACAAAATTGATAAGGAACTTTGCTAATTCATGGGTGGCTCTTAGTAAAATGTGATAAAAGCTTATGACTGCATTAGAGCCTAAAATCTAAAAGGATTTGTCTTGTGGAGGGCTGCAACATACATGTAGAACCCTAACTCTGTTTTGAGCCTAGTTGAGATGCCCTTTTTCACCTCTTAATGTTATTTCCCCAATTCTTCCAACCATTAAACCATCAATGCTGTCTTGATTAGAGGAGTCTGGAAAAGAAAGGGGAGAGGCAGTTTATCCATGGAAGAATATGTTTGAAAGTAGATTACAAGTTGGGCAAGCTCAGGGAGAGGCTGCTTGCCCTCAAGAAGAATAGATTAACTAATATACAGAAAGATGTATACACAAATAACTAGGGAACTTCACTGGGGGTGTCTTTCTTACTACTACAACAAATACATTTAGCTAAAGAACAATTACCACTGTATCTTCTTCCTTCAGTATTTGGTAAACTGTAAAGGTTTATTGGGCCAGTTAAGACACTGCTGATGGTTAGCAAAGAAAGAAAAGATGCAAAGAATGTGAATAAGAAATGAAATGGGTGAAATCACAACAGAACAAACTGAAATAAAAAGGATAATATCAGGATATTATGAAGCACTGTACTCCAACAAATTTGAAAACCTAAAAGAAATGGACAAATTTCTAGAAACACATTATTTACCTGAATTAACACAGACTGAGGTAGAAAATTTGAACAGACACATATCAAAAGAAGAAAATGGGCAGGTAATAAAAAACTACCAACAAAAAATGTCCTGGCCCAAACAGCTTCACTAGAGAATTCTAGCAAAAAATCAGAGAATTGCTGACACAAATCCTATTTAACCTATTCCCAAAACAAAACAAAACAAAATTCACTGCCATTGAGTCAATTCTAACTCATACAGACCACCCATTGTGTTTGTGAGGTGGTAAATATTTACAGAAGTAGATTGCCCCATCTTCAGTCTGTGGAGCATCTGGTGCATCTGAACTGCCAAACTTCTGGTTAGCAATCAAATGCCTTAAAGCACTACACGACAAAAAGATGGAATCCTCCCAAATTCATTTTATGAAGCTAGTGTAACCCTGATAACCAGGCAAAGACACCACTAAAACTGAAAACAACAGATCAATATTGTTCATAAATATACATGCAAAAATCTTCAACAAAATCCTAGCCATTAGGACTTCCAGTAAGATAGCAGAATGGACAGACAAGCTACACAGACCCTATTCAACAAAGAAAAGAGAAACCAGTTGACACAGATTCAGAAGATAATCTTGGACCCCTGAGCTTTGAAAGGAAGAATACAAAAGAGGATTAAATACCAAGTAGTAGAAGAATCTCAATGAAAATAGTGAATAAGGAGACAAACAGACCTGTGGACTATCAGCTGTCCTGATGGCATAGGCAGTTTGAATATTTACAAATGGTGTTAGAACCTGAGAATTAACCTAAATATTGGACCTGCTAACCACGGGCCACATGGACAACCACACTGGTTGCTAACAACTAAAAAGGGAAACAGCAAAGGAGACACAAACTGAACTTTGGACTTTCGGCTGTATAGAGGGCAGAGCCATTTTGAATGTTTACAAACAACGTGGCCATTTTGGGTATTTAAAGCAGCAGAATTCCCATTTGCCTAAGAATAGGCTCCACTTGCTGAGGACAGCACAAACACACTGGAAGCTGATGGCTGGAAAATTTCAATATTCCCCTGGTTACTCTTCTCCCCCATGCCCACTTGGTGAACAGAGGTGTGGCCATCACACACCTACACTCACCTTATGGACTGGCAGGAATTCCATCACAATCTGTATGCTCTGATGGAGCTGGGGTGCCCTACCCTTCCCAATCCCAGATTTGTTTTTGTTTTGTTTTTTAATTATTCTCTTTTTTTCATCCTTTTTCACATCCCTGATTCTAGTTTTAGACTTTTTTTTCTCCTCCTCTTTCCTTTCCCTGTTTTCCACCTTTTTTGTTTCTCATGATTCTTTCAAATTCTTGTTTTCCTTTTTGGATTTTTCTCATATTTTTCTTTATTATTCTTTCACTCTATCTCTTTTCTCTTATTCCCCCCCTCCCTAGATATTTTGGGATTTTTTTTCTTTTACTACTTATAGTCCTTCTGTCTTTTTAAAGTATTTCTTTAAATATTTCTTCTCATTTATTACCTTTACTGTCTCTTTTGGTGATTGTTCCTGTGTGTTCATGAGGTGTGTATGTACTGTCTTTTCTTTTTACTTTTTTGGTGGTGTTTTGATTGTTGTTTTTCTCTGAGTGGGAGACAACAACCATGCCCATACAACCCGCCATACCCACACCTCCTGCAGCTCCACCTACTGAGTGAGGGCCACCACTTGCCTTGGCACCAACTATCCAATGACACACAACAGGCAATATGAGCCCAACTCATCCTTAATAGCTCTTCATCAACAGCTAACAGAGATCTGTGCAGTCATTCTCATTCTCTATCACACGCACCAGGAAAACAGGTGGTGAGTGTATGAGTGCTGCCAACTAGTGAATAGAGGAGCACAGTACCCTACTCACTCAGATATATTGAAACAAAATACATTTCAAAAAAACTCAGCTGAATCACACCAACATACAGCCATCAATTAAACAAAAATACAACAATGACACAATGTCTCAGAGACAAT
>NW_006923075.1:6326-7982 GCF_000298275.1 Orycteropus afer afer | reverse complement strand
AGCCTAAGATTCATGTAGGATACCATCAAGAGGAATAACTAATTGGATAAGTAATTGGAATTCCAGAAGAGGGAGAGACAAATAAAACCACAAAGAAATTAATAAATATTTGTTGGAAGAGAATTTCCCTGATATAATGAAAGACAAGAATACATCTACTTGAGAAGTTCATTGAACCCCAAACAGGATAGACCCCAAAAGAGAAATACCATGACATATCATTATCAAATTCATTGAAACCAAAGACAAAGAAAGAATCCCAAAAGTAGCATGGGAAAAACAAAAAGTTACCTATAAAGGGCAACCAAAAAGACTAACCTCTGACTTCTCAGCAAAAACCATGAAAGTGAGAAGGCAAGGGAATAGTATATATAAAACCCTGAAAGAAAAACATTTCCAACCAAGAATTATATACCCAACAAAAGTGTCCCTCAAATACAATGGTGAGATTAGGACATTACCAAATAAGCAGCAATTAAGGGAATATGTTAAAACCAGATCAATCTTAGAAGAGATGCTAAAGGAAGTAGCAAAAAAACAAATGACCATTAACACACATGATGATGAAAACCAGAAAACAACCCAGTTACGGAAGAATCCAAAGGAAAATAAGCTTACAAGACTGTAAACAGGGAAAAGATTTCTGTTGTCAAATGAAGAATGGAAGTATCCAAAGAAAAATAAGCTTACAAGACTGTAAACAGGGAACAGACTTCTGTTGGCAAATGAAGACAACTGAAAATGAAAAAGAGATAAAAAAATAGTGTAGTTACAGACCTTCTAAATGGTGAGGAAGTCAAGACAGTTCCAGGAAAGAAGAGACTGCTCTAAACCTGGAAGAAAATTATAATTCACAGGGTAACCTCAAAGAAAAATAATAAACCTTTACATCAAAATAAAAATGAGGACAAGAACAAATATTTAGCAAACACTAAAACAATAGCAACAAAGGAAATGATAACATGATTCATAAACACAATGACCTCAGCACAGAAAATTATATGCAACAAAGAAATAAACCATACCACAAAAAATATATAACAAAATGGCAGCAACAAATACATATTTGTTAATAATGGCAATGAATGTAAATGGATTAAATGCACCACTCAAGAGACAAAGAGTGGCAGACTGGATAAGAAAACAAAACTCATCAATATGCTGTCTATAAAAGATTCAATTTAAAAATAAAAACAAAAATAGACTAAAAATTAAAGGTTGAAAAAATATATATTAAGCAAATGGCAATCATAAAAGAGCAGGAGTGAATATATTAATTTCTGATTAAATTGACTTTAAGACAAAAACCACAATAAGAGACAAGAAGAATATTATATAATGATGAAAGGATCAATTGAACAAGAAGACATAACCATGATAAATATCCATGCACCCAAAGAAAGAGCACCAAAATACATAAATCAGACTTTAACAGAATTGGAAAGATTGATAAATGACTACATAGTCAGAGTAGGAGGCTTGAATACACCACTTTCAATCAAAGAAAGAACAATTGCAAAGAAACCCACCAAAGACACAGAAGAACGAAACAGTACAATTCACCAACTTGACTGTATAGACATCTACAGAGGACTTCACCCAACAACAACACAATATACTTTCTTTCCAGTGCACAGGGAACATTATCCAGTATAG
>NW_006923075.1:808-2376 GCF_000298275.1 Orycteropus afer afer | reverse complement strand
CTGGTGGGTTTGAACCGCCAGCCTTCTGGTGAGCAGTCAAGTGCCTTAGGCACTATGCTACCAGAGCTCCTATTAATAGTATATCCACAATATTTCATTACCATTAACACCAAATGCCAGGCTACAGATAAACACATAGACAAATGAGATCAGATGGGGGTCAGTGAACAAGATTATACTCTAGACCAAAGATAGATTCAGTTGAGGTTAACCTTACACAGATACTAGTAATACAAGATACCTGCAATCATTACAGAAACAACAGAAGACAGACATAGAGAAATCTCTTGTAGACAGCCAGACACTGGGAGAGAGTTCCAATGGATCTGCCGACCCAGGACCATAGTATTGGGGGACATCAGACTCAACTGGCATAACGAAATGCATAAAAATTTTATTCCACAACCTACTTTGGTGAGTAGCAACTGGGCTCTTAAAAGCTTTCAAGCAGCCATCTAAGATGCAGCTAATGGTCTCCTATTATCAGAAGTGAAGAAAACCAAGGGCACTTGGAAGCAATCAGCCCTAGGACATGATGGACCTTGAGAACAGAAGAACTAGATGGTGCCCAGCTACCAATGCCAACCACTTGGGAAAGGATCAAAACTGGAGATTCTGTATAGAGTGAGAGTAAAAATGTGGAACAAAATTCAAAAACACAATAATGACCAGAATTACTAGTTGGATGGAGTCTGGTGGGACCCCCAAGACTATGCCCCTGGGATACACTTCAAGCCTGGGATAAAACTCACTCCCAAGGGCTGGCTCTCATCCCAATAGTAAATAAGATGTACATGTCGACCACTCAGCCCACAGCAATGCACCCACATACTTTATGGACATACATCCCTTGGAGCAATCAGCCATGGGGCACCAGAGGGGCAACATGTACACAGAGGAAAAGTAGGACACACAGGAGTGCAGAACTAAGAAGGGCATGGGAGGTTACTGGGAAGGAAGAGGAGGGGAGTGGATTAGGTCTGGGGATGGTAATTGGGGAGTGAAACCAAATGTACAAAAAATGTTGAATGTAAAACAAATTCTGCTCTGTAAATTTGCACCTAAAGCACAATAACAAAAAATCCTGGCCCAGATGGCTTCACCGGCGAATTCTACCAATCATTCAGAGAAGAACTGACACCAATCCTGCACAAACTATTCCGGATCATTTAAAAGGATGGAATCCTCACAAATTCATTTTATGAAGCAAGCATAACCTTGACACCAAACCCAGGCAAAGACATCATTGAAAAAGAAAGCTATGGACAAATATCCCTCATGAATACAGATGCAAAAATCTTCAACAAAATCTTAACCAAAAAACTCCAAACACATATCAAAAAAATAATAAACTATGGCCAGGATGGGTTCATACCATGTATGCAAGGATGATTCAACATTAGAAAAACAATCAACATAATCTATCACATAGGTAAAATAAATGAAAGAACCACATGATCATATCAATCAATGCAGAAAAGGCATTTGATAAAATCCAACACCCATTCCTGATCAAAACTCTCAGCAAAATAGGAATAGAAGGGACATTCCTCAACATAATAAAGGGC
>NW_006923075.1:0-523 GCF_000298275.1 Orycteropus afer afer | reverse complement strand
TGGAACTAATTGAGAGATTTAGCATACTGACAGGATACAAGATCAACATATAAAAATCAGTTACATTCCTCTATACCAGCAAAGAGATTGCTGAAAAGGAAATCAATGCTGTTTACAATAGATACCAAAAAATGAAATGATGTTGTTAGGTGCTGTCAAGTCATCTCCAACTCATAGCGACCCTATGTACAACAAAATGAAACACTGCCTGGTCCTATGCCAGCTTCAGAATCCTTGCCATACCTGAGCTCATCATTGCAGCCACCTTGTCAATCCATCTCATTGAGGGCCTTCCCCTTTTTAATTGACCCTCCACTTTACCAAGCATGATATCCTTCTCCAGGGAATGGTCCCTTCTGACAACATGACCAAAGTAGGTGAGACAAAGCCTAGCCATTCTTGGTTCCAAGGAGCATTCCAGCCACACTTAGTATACTTGGGAATAAATTGTACCAGGGATACAAAAATCCTGTACAAAGAAAACTACAAAACACTACTTCAAGAAACCATACGAGTTCCAGCA
>NW_006923074.1:82655-83409 GCF_000298275.1 Orycteropus afer afer | reverse complement strand
CAGGATCTGAGCCCAGAGCTGGCACTTCTAACTGCGAGGACATACTCTGTCGGCTCCCAGAAGCACCTATGAGCACTGAACGTGCAAACTAATAGAATCTCCTCACCCCACTTCCTCCGGAGCATATTTGGTGACTCACTCATTCATTCACGTGTACATGCCTATGCATGTACATACACATACTGCCATTAGGTGGTTTTTGGACTGTTTTCTAGAGATCAAAGATTCTCTAAAAAAAGGAACTCTGAGTCGGCAGCTAGGTCTCCATGCATGAGGTCACAACAGAAGAAGGTTTGCCTTCTCCTGCCACCTCCTAAGCCAGCCAGCGTGTTTGCTGAGCTGTCCCAATTGGACACTGCTCTGGCCTGCGTGTCTGAACCTCATGGGCACCGTGCTCTCCTGTCTGTCTGAGAAACCCTGGCAGAGGCAGCCAGGGAACCAGGGGGTGACAACACATCAGTGGTGGCTCTGCAATGTGCTGGCCTGTCCCCTCCTCCAGATACAGCTCGTCAGACAATGCAGCTCCTCAGCTCTCCAGTGCTCTGAACGAAGGCCTGTGCTAGGGATTCAACTGCGTCCTCCCCAAATACGTCCTATAATCCTAACCCCTGTGGGCTATCCACCACCTGTCTGTGATAGATGACAGGATTCTGCAAGAGCAATGACTTATTCATTGCAAACACCTTTTTTCAACAACAGAAATAACGGCTATACACATGGACTTCACCAGGCGGAGTACACAGGAATCAGATCG
>NW_006923074.1:46605-47639 GCF_000298275.1 Orycteropus afer afer | reverse complement strand
GGCTGATGACATTACAGATTGACAGGAAGGGAGAAAAAGGCCCAGGATACTGGCTTGAGAACCACTGAGACTGGAGGACTGGGGGAAAAGCATCAGGCAGTGGAGCTGCGTGGCCTAAGGCTTGGCAATTTTCCGTCCATTAAATACTTCTGCTGTCACCCATGTTCCAAGGAACATGTTAGCTGCTGGGTGCTGCTCATTTCTGAAAATGTTGGAATTCTGTAGAAGGAAGACCCCAGTTCCCTGGCTCCTTTCAGTTCTAGCTGCTGGGATTCTGGTGATGAACTGACTGACTGGTTTTCCCCACGACTTGGGGAAGGGACAGGGTTATCTGATCTGTGGGGATGAGGGGAAGGGCCTCATTGAGGAATCTGACCTCCAGAGTCCCTTCCAGCTCCAGAAGTCTCCGCTAGGCACCTTCCTTGTCGTCCCCACACTGGGTCGGAGGACAGCAGTGACGGGGTATCAACTCAGCGACCGCTGCCTTGGCACATCCTTCCTGGGACTGCAACGGGGCCAACCGTCAAGGCCCAGCACCTCTGTCCCTGTGAGGAGATCCTCTTGGAAGCAAACCCTTCCCTACTGGTTGAGTGGCACTGGGGCATCCCTGCCTCCTGCCTAGGTCTGCTGAGGGGGCGAACCCTTGCCCTCACGGCATGGAACCACCTGCCCTCCTGACCTCGGCACGCGCTCCCTGTCCCTTCTGCTTCCCACTCACCTGGTTGTGGACAGTACTCAGCTGGTTGTTAAAGGTCATGGTCAGGTTGGTGGACGTGCTGGGGGCCACGTGCGTGATGAAAGGGGTCTTGCTCTGGTTCACCGTGTCGTACATATTCACCCGACGTTTGCAAATCTCCATATTCTGGAAACAGGATTTGACGCTGTTTGTGTGAAAGGCAAAGGCAGATACGAACAGAAGGGAAGACAGGAGGGTAAGGTGGAGTCGGGCGGAGAAACAGAGAAGCAGAGAATTACTAAAACAACACAGTGTCCCCTTACGTCTAACTTTATAACCACCTGCCCTGGGTTTCTGT
>NW_006923074.1:43494-44455 GCF_000298275.1 Orycteropus afer afer | reverse complement strand
TAACAGGTCACCAGGCCTTTCTTCCTGGTCTGTCTCAGGCTGGAAGCTCACTGAAGCCTGACCAGCCTCCCAGCAGCACTCAGACCTCACTGGCAGACGGGGGTGGGGTGGGGTGCACGTGAGGTGCACTGGCGGGGATTCGAACCCAGTCTCCTGCACGGGAGGCGAGGCTTCTAGCCCTGAACCATGTTCCCTGAGATTGTAAGCTCCCACTGGCAGGGCCCCACCTTCTGGATCACCACTGCACCACTCCCCGGTTGCACATGGCACGCAGAGCGAACACACGAGCAGGCCCAGATCCAAACCGACGGCCTGGCCCAGAACGGTCCTGGGAACGTCACTTGGCATGGACCGTGGCTCTGCTTTGAGGGCGCCTCCCTTCGCGTGCGGACACCCAGGATCTGGCCCATTGGTCTGCACTTGTCTC
Organism: Orycteropus afer afer; assembly: GCF_000298275.1. Classification (NCBI taxonomy): domain Eukaryota; kingdom Metazoa; phylum Chordata; class Mammalia; order Tubulidentata; family Orycteropodidae; genus Orycteropus; species Orycteropus afer. Next base: position 44,028 of record NW_006923074.1, on the reverse strand, counting down.
TGCTTCCTGGTTGTATAAAGCCGAGATGGCAAGCTGCGGCCCAGGGCCCACATAAAGCAAGTGCTCCCACTTGCTTTTATAAATAAAGTTTTATTAGAATGCAGCCTCACTTTTTCTTTAACAAATTGTCCTGGTCTGCTCTCAGCTACAATGGCTGAGTTGAGTCCCTGCTGCAGAGACGGTATAGCTGCAAAGCCTGAAACACTTCCTGCCCGGGACTTGAGGAACCCATGTGCCACCCCCGGCATAAAGCACCAAGTGGAGACCTACTGTGTGCTATGGGGGAAATCGAGTAGGTGCGTCATGGTGACAAAGGGGTGGTTCAGGGTCTCGATGGGCGTGACCCTCTTGTCGGCGTCTATGGTCAGCATCTTCTTTAACAGGTCAATGAACTCCCGCCGGTCAGCCTTCTCCACCAACATGTCGCTCCCTTCCAAGTCGGTTGTCATGTTCACCTGGGAGCAAGTGGGGACAGGTTACCAGGAGCCCCTGGGCCTCCCCTCTCCCCTGTAGCCTCACCCAGCTCTTAATCCC
>NW_006923074.1:35372-42189 GCF_000298275.1 Orycteropus afer afer | reverse complement strand
TGGTATAGGGTTTTAAAAACGTTTCACAAACCCAAAGGTAACCTTCTGAGGACAGGATATTAGTGTTCAGGACCAAGGTCAACTACCGTGGCTGAGTGGGGAGCATGTCGGCTGTTGGCCTGCACACCCTTTACTTGCTGTGCTTGGTGTTGACAGGTCATCCTTGTGTTCAACCAGAGAGCTTACCTGGGCCATGTCATCCAGACAGTTGAAAATGTACTTCCTTGCTTCCTTGGACTTGATCCCCGTCTCTGCTTCATGATCGTCTGGTGTCTGGAGAAGAGAGCAAAGGAAGGTTGGTAATATTGATGCTTCCTGGTCCCACAAGCAGAACTCTAGGGCTTCTAGCAGAGGTGGTCCCACTGTTCCCAAGAGAACTCTGCTCTTTCCTAGTAACCCACACTCACTACTCTATACACCCACACTGACACACTCCTTCTCGCCAGTTACCCACATTCACTATTCTACTATACACTCACACTAACACACCCTTCTCCTCACTCACACTAACACACCTTTCTCCTCAATGACCCACACGCACTTCACCACACACCCACACTGACACACCCCTTCTCCTCAGTGACCCACACTCACTCCTCTACACACCCACACTGACACACCCCTTCTCCTCAGTGACTAACACACCCCTTCTCCTCAGTAACCCACACTCACTCCTCTACACACCCACATTGACACACCTCTTCTTTCCCACAAACCTGAACCAGGGACTGAGGATTCTAAGATGAGTGGGATACACTAAGTCCCTGATGAGCCTACGCCCTTCCCTCAGCTCCAAGGATCAGGGAAGCCTCTGGACGCGGAGGCGCCCTGCTGTGTAACTTTCCCTTTAATTTAATGCCCCTTTCCTCCCCCTTAGGCACAGAGCCCCCCACCAGCCCGGCACCAAAGCTCCTGGCATTCTACCTCATCTAATGGTTCAGAGTATTAACTCTGAACCACAGCAGGGGCAGAAGCCAGCGGTGCTGCTGGTGGCTATCAGTTGGGTCTGACTCCTGGTGATGTGATATAAACACACTGAAACTCTGCCCAATCCCGAGCCATCCTTATGATCACGGCTCCACCCGAGCCCAGGGTCGTGGCCACAACACGGACAGCATCTTGCTGTGATCCACAGGGCTTCCTCCCTTTGAAGTGGATTGCCAGGCCTTCCTTCCTGGTCTTAGTCTGGAAACTCTGCTGAAACCCATCCACTGTGACTGACTTTGCTGGTACTTGGCACACTGGTGGCCTAGCTCCCAGCATCCCAGCAACGTGCCAGCCACCACAGAATGACCCACTGACAGACGGTGGCGGGCACGGCCCATCTGTTTTGCAGATGGAGAAACAGGAACAGAGAGCTTACGACCTCACCAAGGTCCACGGCCCGCAAGTGGCTGAGCTGGGCTTTAAACTCAGGCCGGGCTGCCTCTCCCCCTGGGCTGGCACACAGACACACGCTTCCCCATCAGCCTTGTTCTGGAAGCGCTGTTCCCAGCTGCTGTGGATGCGTGGAGTCACCCATGGGTTGAGGGGATTCCTCCTCGAAATCTCACCTGGGGACGGGACACCTGGAGCTGCTAGAATCTGGCCTGACCTCCTGGAACAGCTGGTCTGAGACTCTTGACGGGGCTGTGAACCCCGCTGCCTGCCTCCTCTCCCCGAGGGCTCTTCCCTGGGCTTGACCCTGGGCAGCACCAGCCCGGGAGTGCCCGCTTAGCTATGAAGTGCCTTCCAAAACCTCTGACTATTGGTCACGGCGTATCTTTAAACCACATTAGCATCTGCTGTGGTTTCTGTAAATACATGCACCCAGCCTCCAGCCGAACAGAAGCCCCTAATGAGCATAAACCAGCCCTAAGACGTCCTGCTCAGCAAAGACGTTCATTTTAACTGCCAGACATAGATCAAAGTGAAACCAAACCATTTGGCTCAGCAACACACCGGGAGTTTCCGGCATGCAGCCGCTCGCCACGCCACCTGCCGCCTGGGATGCACCACGCCTGCTCAGTGCTGGCTGCTGGTTGTGCATGAAAGCCCTCCCCTCACTTCTCTCCTTGGCAAACCCTCCTCATCCTTGTGGCTGGCTCCCACACCCCCATCCTCCTGCCACAGCCAGTGCTGGGGCTCTCTCCTCTTGGTTCCTCTTCTAGGGACAGGGTGCTGGTTATCACGGGGGCAGGAGCTGGTCGCGGAGCCCTGTGAGGGCAGGATGAGCTCTGCTTCTCCTCCCCGCCCACTGATGGCTGCCAGAGCTCAGCAGGCTGCGTCCTGTGAGCTTGGCCCTATCAGCTTTGGACTCTAGCTTCTCATGCTCAACTGGCCAAGGACAGTGGGGCTCCAAACCTTCTAGTACATTGACCCTGTGTACAAGCCTCAGAGCCCTGCCTTTGCTGCTCAAATCAAAGTGGGACCAGGGGTCAGACCTGTGGTGTCAAAATCTCCCCATGAAATCACCCCCCACCCCGTGCTCGGGCAGTCGAGGAATAGAGAGTCGTGTCCCTACCTTCAGCCTCCACAGAGGGTACGGCGAGTCGGTGTCACGGTTGAAAAAACGAGTTGTCTTTGTCCCTGCACTTAATAAATATTCAGCCGGCAAACCCTGTGTTTGTGAAATATACCGGATCTGCAGAGAAAGCAGAGAGTGAGGTCAGGGGGTCCCTGCACAGACGGCATCCTGGTGGCCCTGAGAAAAACGAAAAGGATAGTTTTACAGGGAGAGAAAGGAAAAGAAGAAAAAGGAAGCAGAACGAGGAATTGTGAAAGGACACAAGCCCACGGGCAGCAGGGCCGGGAGGTGGCAGGGCACCCTGCACTGGCCCCAGGCCCTGTTACAGACGGAACGGAGGTGGGGCACTCTCAGACGAAGCGCCTGGTGTCCCTGGGTGGCCTACGCCCGTGCACCCACCTGGTCATACTCTGAAGCGCCTGGATACAGCGGCCAGCCCAGAAATAGCTCTGCGATGACACAGCCCAGGGACCACATGTCGATGGCCTCGCAAAACGGTAAGCCCAGGATGATTTCGGGGGCCCTGAAACAGAGGCAGGAGGCTTTAGCGGTGTGGAAGTGCAGGCTGCTCTGTGTGCACGGACTCGATGGCGAAGCGGCCCGGCGGAGGGGCACGCTGCAAGGACCCACCTGCTGTTTAGCCCGGTTCTCCGTCCCAGCCGCCCAGCTGGAGTGCAGAGATATGGAGGAAGGCTGGGGTTTTAGAACAAAGGCCGCTTTAATGGCTAATCCTGGAACTAGGGGCCCTGGGAGGTGCAAACCGTTAACGTGCTCAGCTACCAATGGAAGGTTGGCGGTTCAAGTCCACTCAGGGGCACCTCAGAAGAAAGGGCTGTTCATGTGGCTCTGAAAAATCACTGGAAACTCTGTGGCATCCAGTTCTGTTCTGACACCCACGGGGCAGCGGGAGGCCGAAAGGAAGTGAGCCCTTCCTCAGAGTTTGTGTTACATCCTTTCAAGGCAATCCTACCACTTCTGTGAAAAGCTACTCTGGGAAAGTTCTACCACACTGCAACTCTAGAACCGTGTTCATGAACATGTGTCAGGATATCAACCAGAATTCCACTATCACTACTGCGAACTACCTGTCCCTGACTGCAGGAGTGATGTCCTTATACACGAGACAAGGTTCCGTGGTGGTGGTGTTATGTGCCATTGAGTTGGACCCGACTCATAGCGACCCCTCCTTGGGTTTCCGAGGCAGTTTCACTACGGAAGTAGATTGCCCCGTCTTCCTTCTGAGGAGTGGCTGGTGGGTTTGAACTGCCAGCCTTCTGGTTAGCAGTCAAGTGCCTTAGGCACTGTGCTACCAGAGCTCCTCTGTGGTGGAGAGTCAGATGGAAATGATGTAACGTCAGAGAGAGACCCGCGCTAGTCCTGGGTAATCGGAACCAAAGAGCACCTGTGGTTCCCCGTCTCTCTCTCACACTGCCTCCCCAGGCCGGGACCGAGAGCAGCGTCCCTCAGCTGAGACCGCTTCTCCTGCTCTGGACCGCGGGTTCTTGGTTCCCCGTCCATCCTGTCTCAGGGCTGGGGCCTCCTCTATCCAGCCGTCCCAGGCTCCCACTCCAGGTCTTCTCTACTCTGCTGGGTTTAAGTTCCAGGCATTAATCCTCATTTTTCTCCTCTTGGCCCTCTGCTCTCAGCTCCAGCTGCACCTTCTGACGGCCTGACCTCTCCACACACTGTCGTGGGTATGGTGTGAGTAGCGGGGACTTCTCTGCCCCCTCCTCTAAATATACCCTCGTCCTCTTCTTTGCTCTCAATGCCCACCTATTTCTGGTCAGAGATCTGGGCGCAATCTTTAGTTCTTGTTCACTCACCACCATTCAATCCCTCTCCATCCACCTACCCATCCCTCCCGGCTCCAAAGCACTGTTCAAATCAGCCCCTGGCTTCCCCTGCGTGGCCTCAGCTCCGATCCCGGCCACCCTCCCTCCCTGGTGCTCCCATCCCGGCTTCCCACTTCCTCTAATCCCGTGTACACAGCACCCAAGGGAACAATCTTCCCCCGCCCCAGCCCAATGAACTCAAAATCCCTCCATGGGCCCTGCAGTGGCCACCACCAGGCCGCTCACGCCATCACTGCCAGTTCAAACCCTCCCGCAGCTCAGTAAGCCCCAGTCCTGGAGGTCTCCTTCCAATTTCTTGATCACTCTAACTTCCTTCTGGGCCGAGAGTCTTCACCAGGGGCTGCTGCTTCTGCCTGGAGCAACCCCTGGCTCTCAAAGGGCTGCACTCCCCACGCCCAGGCTCACTCAGCTCCCAGCCTCCCCTGGCTCCAGGGCACCAGCTCCTCCTGGATGCCACCCGGGTTGCTGTGTGGCCATTCCCAGTGAGTGGTCATTGTCTGCCACCCACCCACAGGGCAGCGGATGCCTGGCATTGTGGAGCCACCTAATGAGCAAGCATTTGGTGACTGAATAAAGCTTTATTAGTACAACAAAGTGCTGCCAGCTCGGAGGATGTGTGCAGCCGAACAGCCTGGGACCAGGTGTCATGGGTGATCCCTTCCTCACACCACCTTCCCTGAGAACTGAGACCAGCGTTGGTGGCCTACTCATCCACACACACAAATAAAATGATGGCAAGGCTCAACAGCTGTTCCCCACCTGGATGCCAAATCTGCAACCTGCATCGGAGATGTTTCTGGAAAAAACATGGCTCCATTTCTCTGAGTTTTTATTTTACAATCTATTAAATGTGATTATGAATCCCTCTTCTTGTCTCCACGGCAGCTTATCAGGATGAGTTATGGCAGGCGGAACTATTTACAGCAGTTTAAACTCTTTGGAAGGAAGACACTCTATGAGTTTGTGGGAGTTTTTGATCACTGATAGTGCCTAAGGCACTTGACTGCTAACCAGAAGGCTAGAGTTCAAACCCACCAGCCACTCCTCAGAAGGAATACTGGGCAATCTACTTCCATAGAGACACCGCCTCAGAAACCCAAGGAGGGGTCGCTGAGTTGGATCTGACTCGACGGCAGTAGGTTTGGTTTGGTGTTTTTTGGATAGCAGAGGGTGCATGGGGACTGGATGACAGTGAAAAAGGCTGTTCCCACAGATGCAGTTTGGGAACAGCATGGCTGGGGCAGGAACAATCAACGTGTAAAACTATTTCAGACAGGCTGTCACTCTTGTGTTTCCACTGCCACCGTGAGGAGACATGCACATGCCGATGTGTGCTCTGGGTGGCCATGAGTGGGGAGCGGGGAGAACCTCAACACCACACAGGACTGGGGGCCGGCAGTGGAAAGTGCACAGGTAGGGAGGTGGCTCCAAAGCCTGGGGGTCCGCAGGGAAGCCGGGTGGGGGTGAGGCTGGAGAGAGCGTGCCCTCTGACTCAGGCAAGCCTTCCAGGAAGGTAGGGACAGCCACCCTAGAAGACAAGCTCACACCATGTCTGGGGACCCAGAGAGGCCCTGAGCGGAGATGCAAACATGGCAGAGGGTGGCTGACCCCGGCCCACCTGGGACTGACCCTTAACAAGGCACAGCATCCTTGGCCAACAGGAGGCAGGAGAGACGTAGTCTGTCTTGGACTGAGATGCTCGGTGGATGGGCAGGGAAGAGGAAGGGACCCGGGCGGGGGGGCTCCCAGGGCAGAACACAGTGGAAGGTAACCATTCACTGTGGGCCTGCACTGGGCCTAAGTGGTGAGGAATTGTCCTGTAACTGTCTGACCGAAAGCTGTGGGCCTGAAGACCTTTGGGAGGAAATGGTGGGTCAGTGTAGAACCCTCACATTCCACACAGGAGACCTGGGTTCAATCCCAGCCAACGGACCTCATGCGTAGCCACCAGCCGTCTGCCAGCAGAGGTCTCTGTGCTGCTAAGATGCTGGAGTGGTGTCAGTGGCGCCTTCAGATTAAGGCGGACTAGAAGCAAGGCCCGATGTCCAACCCTGCACACCTGGGGCAGAGTCAGAGCGACCACCTTCACCTGTGCTGACAGTGACCGCCCGAGCTCTGTGCTGCACCTTCCTGGTGTGCAGCAGCAATATCCGTCAACCCGTCCATCCATCCATCATCCATCCACCCACTCATTCAACCATCTATCCACTTACCCACCCACCCATTCATCCATCCACCCACCCACCCATCCACCTATCTATCCATCCACTCACCCACCCACCTAACCATCCATCCTCTCACCCACCTATCCATCCACTCACTCACCCACCTAACCATCCATCCACTCACCCATCCATCCATCCATCCACCTTCCCACCCACCCAACCATCCATCTATCCATCCACTCATCCACCCACCCACCCATCCATCCATCCACTCACCCACCCACCTAATCATC
>NW_006923074.1:32699-33165 GCF_000298275.1 Orycteropus afer afer | reverse complement strand
GAATTCTGCTGTGAGTTGGGATTGACTTGAGAGCACAACAGTAACAGGGTCAGGGCAGCCTCTTCCTTTTAGCCCACATGGTGATGTGTTACCCACCAGTGGAGTGAGGATAAGCTGCCCCCGGGGACAAGGCTGGCCTCCTTCCCATGGGCCCATCAACTCAAAGCACACCCCCTCAGCAGATAAACATGACCGAAAAAAAAACAAAAAACAAAAAAACATCAAAAACCAAACTCACTATTGTGGAGTTAATTCTGACCCACAGTGCCCCTAGAGGACAGAATGGAACTGCCCACAGGGTCTCCAAGGCTGTCAATCTTCACGGAAACAAAGCCCAAACCACACCCACTGCCTGGAGTCCATTCTGACCCACAGGGCCCCTAGAGGACAGAGTGGAACTGCCCCACAGGGTCTCCTAGGCTGTCAATCTTCACAGAAGCAAAGCCCAAAGCACACCCACTGCCGT
>NW_006923074.1:6766-7199 GCF_000298275.1 Orycteropus afer afer | reverse complement strand
TCTCATATACTGCTGGTGGGACTGTGAAGTGATATAACCACTGTGGAAAGCAGTATGGCGAGTCCTTAGAAAGCTGGAATTGGGAGATACCATTTGACCCAGCAATCCCATTACTAGGTATATATCCTAGAGAGGTGAGAGCCAGGACAGAAAACAGATATATGCAAGCTCATGTTCATCACAGCACTATTTATTTACAATAGCAAAAAGATGGAAACAACCTACGTGCCCATCAGTGGAATAGTGGATGACCAAACTATGGTACGTACACACAATGGAATGCTATGCAGCCCTAAAGAATAATGTAGAGTCTGCAAAACACCGCATAATATGGATGAACTTGGAGGACATTATGCTGAGTAAAATAAGTCAATCACAGAAGGACAGATATAGTATTAATTCGTTGTTGTGGAGGGTCAAGGAAAGGTTCTAT
>NW_006923074.1:0-4327 GCF_000298275.1 Orycteropus afer afer | reverse complement strand
GGAGGGTCAACAAAGAGGGGGAAGGCCCTCAATGAGATGGACTGACACAGTGGCTGCAACGATGGGCTCTGCTTTAGCAAAGATCGTGAGGCTGGCACAGGGCCAGGCAGTGTTTTGTTCTGTTGTGCATGAGGTCACTATGAATCAGAGACAACTCAACAGCACCTAACAACAACAACAACAACAGAGAAGCGTGGCGAGGGACGTGAGGAACCGCGGCAGTCAAGCCCAGGCCCGATCTGAGAGGCTCTTCCGCAGGGTCCCCCACAGCTCTTCCTGCCGCCCGTGAGCCCCTGGCCGAGGTGAAGTCCCCATGGGGCAGCCAAGCCAGCTGTCAGAAACCCTGAGGTCTTCTTCAAGTTAAACAAACACACCCAGATTCTTCAGCCTCTCTAAGCATGAAACCAACCTGCCCCACAATGCAATCAATGGACACAAAAGGCTCCATGGTGACGACCTCCACCCACGATGCCCAGGCCATGACCCCCTCATTCCAGATACAGGGTCCTCTCTCTCACGGCCGCTCTCACCCTGCACAGAACCCAAGAATCCAACCTGGACAGACCCTGACATGATGCTGAGGGACAAATACCACGTGGTCCATGGCAACTCGTAGGGCAACCAAGTGTACAGAGACTAGAGTTTATTAATGGCGTCAGAGGAGGGGGCCTCCCCGAGCCGCTCTTCAGGGTGAGGGGAAAATCTGGAACAATGGATAACGTCAATGGGTGAATACATGATAGATACAGCTAATGTGGAGTTACACACCAGAAGAATGTTGAAAAGGCAAATTATTTGTTCCATATTATTTACACAATAAGAAGGAAAACAGAAACACCCAAGGCTCATTGGAACCACTAAGATTCTTTGGCTCTTCTTAGAAATTAAAGCTCACTTGGCAAAATGTCAGCTTTATGTTGGGGCAAACACCACCTCTTTCCTGGAGTTCTAACGGGATGGGTACGACAGAAGAGAGTGTGCAGAGAGGAAAGGACTTTTCAGGACTCCGAGGATACAGTCACCCTTTCAGGATGCCACCAGTGGACACGGCCACTTGCTAAATGGCACCACAACAGCTTGGGGCTCCCTGCGTCTGCAATGTGACATGCAATTACCGATTGAGGACCTGTATTCCTCCTTAAAGAGCGACACGACAAAAACACAGTAGAAGGTGCCCTGGACCAGTGCTGGGACAATACAAAAACTCTAAACATCTTGTGAAGATCCATGTTCCTACTCACACACAACTGCTGTTCATTTAAGAGCTTAACTACGTAGCGGTAACTATACTGCACACAACTCGGCGCTCACTGGTCACTTGATATTTATGTTTCCTCTTCATCCTTTCAGTCTCTACACTTATAGCCTGGCCTCCATCAGTTAGTAAGATTCCATTGCCCAAAATGTTATTCTTCCTTGCTCCTTTCCTGACTTCGGTGGCTTCTAATAGAGACCCCTCCTTGGGTTTCCGAGGCAGTATCTCTATAGAAGTAGAGCCCAACCTTCCTTCCGAGGAGTTGCTGGTGGGTTTGAACCGCCAGCCTTCTGGTTAGCAGTCAAATTCCTTAGGCGCTATGCTGCCAGAGCTCCTAATATTCAATATTTAGAATCCATAGTTGGATAACCACATATGCACGCACAGCTTCTTAACAATCACTCAGTAGTTGTAAGGAGTAAGATGACCAGGTAAAAAGGCCTGGAAGTGCGTGTGGCCGGTGGTAGGATTTGATGAACTGCCCCTCAGAAGGGCAGCATGGATGGATAGCTTTACATGTAGTCTCACGACTTTTTATCTGTCCCTCGTGACAACTAGTGACCCTGCCGAGTGTCACTGTTTCAGGACCCTAAACTCCTACTGCCATCAATTCGATTCCAACCAATAGCGATGCCACATGACAGAGCAGAACTGGCCACAGGGCTTCTGAAGCTGTAATCTTTACAGGAGCAGCCTGCCAGGCCTGTCTCCCACAGGCCTGCTGGTGGGTTCAAACCGCCAGCCTTCTAGTTAGCAGCGAAGCTCTAACCACTGGGCCGCCGGGACCCTAAATAGTGACAGCCATTTTAGAAATGGCACTGAAAGCGCCAGAAAACAACAAAGAACGCGCCCTTTTAAGAAAAGGTTCTGTAGAAACTGCTGAACTGGTATATTCTCAACCACGACAATGACAAAAAAAAAAAAAAAGTGCATGGGGCTGGGCGGGAAGTGAGGTGATTCCAAGCAGGAACCAGGGGTCTTGCTGGGGTGCTGGAGACGTCACCACGCTGGGGTGTGGTGCTGTAGCACGGCCCTCCAAACTAAGCCCCAGGGAGCTGCATGTTTATGGGAGAAGGGTGTGCTACCTAAATTATACCCCATAAAGCTACTGAAGGAAAAAAACAAAAGAATGCCATATTCCCAGGAAACCATTTGTACATCTGTATAATGTATACAACATACTGGTGACTCTCCTTCACACATTAGAACAGCGTGGCTGCGTGTGGAATAAGTGTGAGTGAAAGCAGTACTTGCAAAGGTTACCAAACCCGCTGCCACTGAGTCAATTCCGACTCACAGCAACCCCATAGGACAGAGGAGAACTGCCGCCGAGAGTTTCCAAGGCTGTAAATCTTTACACTTGCAGACTGCCCCGCCGTCTTTCTCCCCTGGAGTAGTGGTGGGTTTGAACTGCTGACCTTTTGGTTAGCAGCTGAATGCTTTAACCACGGAACCACCAGCGCACCTTCTGCACAGGATACAGCCCAGCTAAAATCAACCATGTCTGACGCAACAACAGTCAGACAACCTTCCTATCACCCAGCTAAGTCCGCTAATGCTAAATGCTGTGGAAAACAGATGCAACATTCTTTTTACTTAACTAGCTGTTTGGTGAGACATCTCTCATCTGAAGCACTGATAAAAGAAACGGACAACTGCGATCAATTCCGTTAGCGTCTGAGGTCGTTGGTTCTGTGATTGAAAGCTGCAATTACTATTCAGCTCTTCCGGAACCTCGTTGATGTTACTGCTGCCCATTCAATCGGACACTTGCTGTTGTAGCTAGTTAAGACGAAACCCAGCTCTGAATCCATGTTCACGTCATGTTAAAAACGGTCACGTCAAAAAGGGCTGACGTCTGCTTTTTCATTCCTCTGAATTTAATTATTTACACGAGTGGCTTTTGTCTATCTGCCTTTCAAATGTCAGGATGTTTTGAAAATAATTAAATAACCGTGGAAGCACTCAGACGGCAGGCTGGCTGTAGCCTGTGCCCCTCTCAAAACGGTGGGAACTTCCACAGGGGCCAATCCATTTTTTTAATTAAAACACCACCACGTAGCAGAGGGCCTGCCACCCCTTCCTCGGGGCTACCCCCTCTGGCTGACAGCTGCAGCCCAGAACTTGAAGGCTTATCATTCTGGGTAAGGAGGGGCCCTTCCCAAGGAATCAGAGCCCCCTCCCACCCGGGAGGGGGCTCCCCACCCCTGCGGGTCACTGAGGACGCTGAGGATGAGCAGAAGCAGGAGCTGTGACCTTGAGGAGCTGATGGTCGGACAGGGGAGACAAGATGACTGCAGGCCGGGTCACCACCCTGAACTAAGCAGGGCCAGTTCCCGAGAGCCGACTTCAGCTCCTGGTGCCCACTCGCGTGCAGAACAAAACCGCGCTCCACACGGGAGGCAAGGGCTGCTTTTTCAGAAGCACATCTCCACGCCTGTCTTCCGAGGCCCCTCTGGATGTACTTGAGCCTGCAACATTTCGGCTAGCAGCCAAGCGTAACCCAGGGTCTCCTCACGTAACTGGACCTAGGCAACATTCACAAGCCCAGTTATATTTGTGCTGACAGAGGGAAAGAGGGTCTTAAATGCAGCCTTTTACGACTCAACTGTAAAAGGAGCTCTGGTAGGGCAGTGGTTAGGGTGTTTGCCTGCTAACCCAAAGGTTGGTGGTTTGAACCTACCAGCTGCTCTGTGGGAGAAAGACGAGGCTGCCTGCTTCAGAAACGATTTATAGCCTTGGAAACACAAGTGAGGGTTGCTGTGAGTTGGAATCAACTGGTCAACAGCAAGCTTTTTTTTTTTTTTTTTTTTTGTGAATGAGAAACCCAGACTGCAATACGTTCTCCAAAAATTATATGCTGAGTACGATACGTACAGGGATGAAATTTGGCAAGTACAGAGAGGAATGTGAGACCACATCACCGTGATAAAAAAGTCCTGTTCTCACTGTCTCACTGCATGGTGACATCCGCAGTGATGCCATCACAGGAAAAAAACATTTAACCAAAGAAGAAAGAAGTACTACAGCCTAGAATAATCAAATAGCTACAGCTTACAGAAAACTTCAGTC
>NW_006923073.1:95644-96340 GCF_000298275.1 Orycteropus afer afer | reverse complement strand
GTTATTCTGTTCGCTTATCACCTCAACCTACAAGCATCTGCGAATCCAACAAGCAAGGGTTCTTTCTAGGTTGGTGTTGTGGCTGGAGCAGACAGTATATGTGTGTGTGGTAAAATTCTTCAAGCAATTGGTAGCCTTTGTTCGTGGAAAGTATAAGCCAATAGTCTCTATTGCAGACAGTTTTTTTCTTTTCGACAGAATATAATTTTGATCAATCCCTAGAGAAGGACACGGTGTTTGGTGAAGTAGAGGGCCAGTGAACACAAGGGAAAGGTTCCAGGAGATGGATTGACCGTAGCCACAACAACGAGCTCAAAAGTGCCAAAGGTCATGAAGATGGCGCGGGGCCGGGCGACAGTCGTTCTGTGGGACGTGGGGTCACCGAGAGTCGGAGCCGACGCCGTGGCAACCACCAGCAGCAATATGTCTGTGACCACCTTTTGAGGTCACCTTTTGGAGAGGGGAAATCTTGCTTTTGTGATGCCATAGTGACTCTCATCATTTGCCTGGATGCCCGTCCCACTGTCTGGGGAGCAGATTCTGTTGACCAGATTTGATGTATAAGGTGTGCACTGAGCAGCAGTGAAAGGTCAGAATGGCAAAATGTGTGCCATCTACTCTGGGCCCATTTGTGGGCATTTGCAACTTGGGGGAAAGCAAGTAGCAGTCCTGAGTTTGGTAGCAAGTGACCAGAGT
>NW_006923073.1:67123-73610 GCF_000298275.1 Orycteropus afer afer | reverse complement strand
AAATTATGGATAACATTGAGAAGAATGGGAATTCCCGAACACTTGATTGTACTCATGAGGAACCTGTACCTTGACCAGGAGGCTGTCGTTCGAATGGAACAAGGGGACACTACATGGTTTAAAATCAGAAAGGGCGTGTGTCAGGGTTGTATCTTGGGTTTGAAACACCAGTAGCTCAGCCTCAAAACTCACATCAACATGTCACCACGGTAGGACAAACCGACAGACAACGTTGTCGCCCTGTTGGAAACCTCTTGTACCACCCTTGCCTGGGTCCCTGCAGCTGACTCCTTCTCTATCCAGATTCCTGGACCTTTTAATCCCCTTTTTCCTGCTCTCCCGCCCTGCTGCTTTGGTCGGCCTGAGTTCCTCTCTTTACCTGGATCCCTGCAGCTGACTGCTCCTCTCTCCTGGTTCCAGGCTTTTAATCCCCTTTCTCCCGCTCTCCTGCCCTGCTGCTTTGGACATGCCTGAGTTCCTCTCCTCACCTGGATCTCTGCAGCTGACTATTGCTCTAAGGGATGTATTACCATAGAGTCTGTGGGTGAGTCATCCTGGGTTGAGTGGTCTGCGTGTACATCTCGTTAACTGTTGGGTAGGGAGCCCGCCCCTGGGTGTGCATTTTATTCCAGGGGCAGAATGTATTCCAGGGCCATAGTATTGGGTCTCGCCAGATTTCATCTGACAAGTAATTCTGGTGATTATTGAGTTTTTGGATTTTTTTCCACGTTTTCCCTCCCACTCTATCAAGGATCTCTAGATTTGATCCTTTCCTGAGTGGTTGGCATTGGTAGCCAGGCACCATCTAGTTCTTCTGGTCTCAAGGATCATTGTGTCCTAGGGCTGATTGCTTCTAAATGGCTTTTTTTTTTTTTTTTTGCGTTCTTCACTTCTGATGCTAGGAGACCATTAACTCCATCTTAGAAGGCCACTTGAAAGATTTTAAGACCGCAGTCGCTACTGACCAATGTAGGATGTGGAGCAATGCTTTTATGTATTTTGTTGTGCCAATTGAGTCTGGTGTCCCCCAGTACTATGGTCCTGAGGCAGTAGCTCTATTGGATCTCTCTCCCGTAGTGTCTGGGTGTCTGTGAGGGATTACTCTGTGTCTGTCTTCTATTGTTTCTGTAAGGACTGCAGGTATTTTGTATCACTGGTGTCTGTGCAAGATTATCCTCAGCTGAGTCTATTCTTGGTCTAGAGTATACTTCTGTTCACTGACCCCCATCTGGTCATCTCAGGTGTTTATGTGTTTATCTGTATAGCCCAGTGTTTGGTGTTAATGGCAATGCAGTATTGTGGACACGTTGCTTGGTAGTAGCATTTGTCGTCTATTTCTGATGCACAAAATTCTGTGTCCTCACATTTCCTAATGTTATCATGGTGGTCATAAATCCTTCCCTATATCCCTCCCCCTACCCATGTCAGCATGTAGGGCCCAACTAGCCCCAAATTAATCCCTCCCCTTCCCTCCCCATCCTGGTAACCTACTAAGTTCCCTTTCCCAAGCAAACCCTTCTCTGTCTTTTTACAGTAATGGGCTTATACAGTACTTGTCCTTCTGCATTGTCTTACTTCACTCAGCATAATGTCCTCCAGGTTCATCCACGTTGTGAGATGATTTGTGTATCCCTCACTGTTCTTTAATGTAGCAGATGAGAAGTGTGCTTCAGTGAGCTTTCAGTCATTGGTTTGTCAGAAGTAGATTGCCAAGCCTTTCTTTGCAGCCCCTCTAGGTGAATGCAAACCTCCAACCTTTCAGTTATCAGCATAGCGTGTTTACTGTTTGTAGCATTCAAGTGTGCCTGGAAGGAGGTTTTGTGTCTCCTAGAAGGAATGGCCCAAATTCCTCAGAATCTTTCCCCAAGGAGGAAATCTCACAGATTTATTGTAGATATTGGCTGTGCCAGTTAAGGTCCAGGCTGATGAGAGATACACAAATGGGATGTTGTTGTTGTTATCTGTCATCGACTTGGCCCTGACTCATAGCGACCCCTTCTTGGGTTTTCGAGCTGGTATCACTACAGAAGTAGATTGCCCAACCTTCTTTCTGAGGAGTGGCTGGTGGGTTTGAACCGCCAGCCTTCTGGTTAAGTCAAATGCCTTGGGATAGGACAGAGGTTAATGAAGAATGAGGTACAGAAATGTCATCAGAGTTAAGGGAAACAAACAAGATGAAGGACCCAGGGCTAACTATACCCAGGAGCCATTAATAACCCTAGGCCTGAAGAGGTGACAAGAAGGAGCAGTGACTGAGCGTGGCCATTGCAGAAGGCCACCTGGCATGACCTGTGGCCCTTGGTAGAGGGTAGCAGTCAAGCCAAAGCAAATGGACAAGAAGGAGGAGTTGACTTGCAGTGCCACTCTCTTCCTGCCAGCTAGTCCCCAGTGGCTGGACCCAAGTGGAATCAAGAGGCAAGTCAGCCTATTACTGCAATCCATGATGGGAATCTCCCGGGCACCAAGATATAGAGGGACAGGGTCTGGAGGGACAAATGGAGAATAGTCGGGACACAGGCTTGGCTGCTCCCAGAATCGTGCCCATGTTTGTGCTTTTGTCACACAGCCAATAATCTGCTGACAACTATGTAAAGGTTCTAGTGCTCTCCAGAAAAATCTCCAAATGTTAACAGTAGTTACCAAGGTGTGTGATTGCTTTTTCTCTCTCTTGCTTTTGTTTTGCCAATTTTTGAAATTTTACAGACATTGGGGGAAGAGGACAGAAAGAATACTACCCCAACTCCTTCTAGTGCAAGAGGCAGCGAGGAGTAGCGAGGGCTGCTTTAAACTCTGTGGTGTCTTGGGGCCATTACTCTGTGGTCTGGGGACAGTCACTGGCCCCTAATGCCCCTGTCTTTCTATGTCCCAGGGCTGACCACCTTCAGGCCGCCTTCAGCTGCTCGGTCTCTCACAGGGCATGACCACTTTCAGTTTTCTCGTCTTTCAAATGGATTTGAAAATGTCAGTCCTTCCAGTAAATCAAAATGGGATCTTGGAGGGAAAAGCCCAGTGAGGATTGTGAAATTGAATGTACTCCTGAGGGGTGATTGCTACTCTGTTCTGCTGGGTTACAATGGAGAGAAAACCAGCTGCCATCAAGTTGATCCCGACTCAGGGAACCCTCCATGAGTGTCCGAGGCGAACTCTGCTCTACAGGGTTTTCAGTGGCTTATTTTTTAGGAGTAGATTGCCAAGTGTTTTTTTTTTTTTTTTCTGAGACCCCTCTGGGTAGTCTCGAACCTCCAGCCTTTTGATTAGCGAGGAAGCACTTTAATTTGCAGGGACTCCAGTGAAGAGCTCTGGTAGCATAGTTCCTAAGACACTTGACTGCTAACCAGAAGGCTGGTGGTTCAAACCCACCAGCCGCTCCTCAGAAGGAAGGTTGGGCAGTCTGCCTCAGAAACCCAAGCAGGGTTCGTTATGAGTCTGGTCCAACTCCATGGCACAGAACAACAACAACCAGTGAAGAGACACAGAGCTAAAAAGGGAGGTCTCTGGCCTCCCTTGGCTCCAGGGTGCCTGCTGCTGCATGTTAGAGGAACACCAGGACAATACTGATCCTCTTACATCAAGCTCTAGTGGCATAGTGCCTAAAGCATTTGACTGGTAACCAGAAGGCTCGTGGTTCAAACATACGAGCCACTCCTCGGAAGGAAGACTAGGCAATCTACTACTGTGGAGATGTGATCTCAGAAACTCAAATAGAGCTCGCTATGAGTCAGAATTGACTCGATGGCAGTGAGGTTTTGAGGTTACATCAAGCTCACTGCCATTGAGTTGATTCCAACTCATGGCTACCCCCATTGGGTTTCTGAGGCTGTAAATCTTTATGGAAGTAGATTGCCCAAAATTCCTTCCTCACAGCGGCTGGTGGGTTTGAACTGCCTACCTTCTGCTAGCAGTTGAATGCCTTAGGCATTGAGCCACCATAGGATCCTTTTTCCTGCTCATTTGCTCAACGTGTCTTCCTTTCTCCAAAAACTTTCACCAAACTCACTGCCATTGATTCATATCTGACTCATAGTGACCCCTCCTTGGGTTTCTGAGGCAGTATCACTGTGGAAGTAGATTGACCCATCTTCTTTCCAAGGTGTGGGTTTGAACTGCCAGCCTTCTGGTTAGCAGTCAAAATGCCTTAGGCACTGTGACACCAGAGCTCCTGTGTCTTCCTGTAGGGAATCCCAAATTTTTGAGGGCTTTCTCCACCCCAGAGTCATCACTCCCAGAATGTGGTCCTTAGTGCCAGTGTGGATGCTTTCCCATGCAGACTTCGCCAAGGTTCCTAGTCTGGAGCTCACCTGGGGCCAGGCAGAGCCCTGAAGAGTGCAGGTCAGGACTCCAGGTTTAGGGCTGAGGCCAAAGTGGGCTTGGAGCCCAGCCGTCATGTGTTCCCAGGGCTGGCTGCCTGTAGCCCTGGATTCATCCTCTCTTATTCCAAAGCTGCCACCCCCAGAGCTGTCACTGCATTTTGGCCACCAACCGATTTTTTGCCACTTTGCTGCTACTACTGTGCCTCCAGATTGCTCCCTTTGCCCTCCATTGTTTCTGGCCTGAGCACTCCTATAGCACCCCCCACTCTAACCCAGCAGCAGTGTGCTGTGTGTGTGTGCGTGTGTGTGTGGCCGCCTCTTGGAAGGGTTCTAACCCATCTAGCCGCTCTGTGGAAGACAAGACCATTTGATCTGCTTCCATAAAATTTAGAACCAAGAAGACCCTGTGGGTGGCTCTGTTCTGCCACATAGGATCGCTATGACTTGAAAAGTGATGCGAGGGCACCTAACCTCAATACCAAAAGGCGAAGCAGGGAGGAGTTATGGGAGAGTTGTTTCTGACTCACGAGGACCCCACATGTGTCCGAGTAGAACTCTGCTGCATGGGATTTTTCATTGGCTGATGTTTTGAAAGTAGATCGCTGGCATTTATTTTAAGCTGACTCTGGGTGTACACGATCCTCCACCCTTTGAGTTAGCAGCCAAGTGCACTAACCATGTGCAACTCCTAGAAGATGAGTTCATTTTATAAATGACTGACATTCAGGGATGAAATTTGAGCACTCTTTCATTTATAAATATTGTTGTGTTGTTAGGTGATGTCAGGTTGGCTGCAACTCATAGCGACCCTATGTCCAACACAACGAAACACTGCCTGGTCCTGTGCCAGCCTCACAATCCTTGCTATACTTGAACCCATCGTGGCAACCACTGTGTCAGTCCATCTCATTAAGGGCCCTCCCCTTTTTTGCTGACCCTCCACTTTAAGAAGCATGATATCCTTCTCCAGGGAATGAATGCTCCCTTCTGACAACATGACCAAAGTAGGTGAGAGGAAGTCTGGACATTCTCGCTTCCAAAGAGCATTCTGGCTGCAGTTCTTCCAGGATAGATTTGTTAGTTCTTCTGGCAATCCATGGTACGTTCAGTATTCTTTGCCATTATCACCAAAACATCAACCCTTATTTGTTCTTCCTTATTCCTTATGTCCAGCTTCCACATGGATATGAGACGATTGAAAATACCATGGCTTGGGTTAATCATACCTTAGTCTTCAAAGAGATACCTTCGCTCTTCAGCACTTTAAAGAGGTCTTTGGCAGCAGATTTGCCTGGTGTAATACTTTGATTTCTTCACTGATGCTTTCATTTGTGTTGACTGTGGAAGCAAGTAATATGAAATCCTTTTCAATTTATGTCTTCTCTCCATTTATTGTGATGCTGCTTTTTGGTCCAGTTGTGAGGATTTTAGTTTTCGGTATGTTGACATGTAATCCATACTGCAGTCAGTAAGTGCTTTACGTCCTCTTCACTTTCAGCAGGCAGTATTGTGTCATCTACATATCACAGGTTGTTAATGAGTCTTCCTCCAATCCTGATGCAGTGTTCTTCTTCACATAGTCCAGCATCTCAGATTATTTGCTCAGCGTACAGACTGAACAAGTGTGGTCAAAGGATACAACCTTGACACAGTCCCTTCTTGATTTTAAGCCATGCAGTATCTCCTTGTTCTGTTTGAATGACAGCCTCCTGGTCTGTCTATGTACAGGTTTCTCATGAACACAATTGAGTGTTCTGGAATTCCCATTCTTCTCAGTGTTATCCACAATTTTTTACAATCCACATAGTCAGATGCCTTTGCATAGGCAGTAAAACCCAAGTAAACATCTTTCTGGTGTTCTTTGCTTTCAGCCAAGAAACATCTGACAACAGCAGTGATATCCCTCTTTCCATGTCCTCTTCTGAATCCCGCTTGCGTTTCTGGAAGATCCCTGTCCATATATTGCTGCCACCATTTAAAAATTATCTTCAGCAAAATTTTTCTTGCATGTGATATTAATAATATTGGTCAGTAATTTCCACATTCTGTGGGATCACTTTTCTTTGGAATGCATACAGTTATGGATGTCTTCCAGTCAGTTGGCCAGGTAGCTGTCTTCCAAATCTCTTGGTATAGATGAGTAAGTACCTCTAGCACAGCATCTGTTTGTTGAAACA
>NW_006923073.1:63940-67023 GCF_000298275.1 Orycteropus afer afer | reverse complement strand
ACATTTCCAGCCTGATTGAGCCATCTTTACTGACGCAGTATCTCCATTTATTTTGCCAGGGCCTTTAACCCCTAAGAATAGTAGCTGATTGTAATTGCATAAATGGCATAACATTTTAGAGACCTATGGAGAACTTGTGTGGAACTGAAGCCTATTTTTTTTTTTTTTTTTGCCAATTCCTTCAGCACAGCTGTGACTTCTTCCTTCAATATTATCAGTTCTTGGGCATATACTACTTCCTGAAATGGATGAACATCGACTGATTCTTTTTGGTACATTGACTCTGTGTATTCCTTCCATCTTCTTTGATGCTTCCTGCATCCTTCAATATTTTGCCCATAGAATCTTTCAATATTGCAACTCAAGCCTTGAATTTTTTATTCAGTTCTTTCAGCTTGAGAAATGCTGAGCATGTTCTTCCCTTTTGGTTTTCTAAGTCCAAGTCTTTGCACATTTCATTATAATCATTGACTTTGTCCTCTCAAGCTGCTCTTTGAAATCCTCTGCTCAGCTCTTTTGCTTGTTATTTCTTCCATTTGCTTTAGCTACTCTCCCTTCAAGAGCAAGTTTCAGAGTCTCTTCTGACATCCATTTTGGTCTTTTCTTCCTCTCCTGTTTTATTAATGACCTTTTGCTTTCTTCATGGATGATGTTCTTGATGTCATCCCACAGTTCATCTGGTTTTTGGTCTTTGGTGTTCAGTGCATCAAATCAGTTCTTTAGATGGGCCCTAAATTCAGGTGGTATATAATCAAAGTCATGTTTTGGCTGTCATAGAGTTGTTTGAATTATTTTCAGCTTCAACTTGAAGTGGCATATGAGCAATTGATGGTTTGTTCCACAGTCAGCTCCTGGCCTTGTTTGGGCTATAGATATTGAGCTTCTCTGTTGCCTCTTTGCACAGATGTAGTTGTTCTGATCCCTGTGTATTCCATCTGGTAAAGGCCACATGCATAGTCACCATTTATGTTGTGGAAAAAATGTATTTGCAATGCATAAGTCATTGGTTTTGCAAAATTCTCCCATGCGATCTCCAGCATCATTTCTATCACCAAGGCCATAATTTCCAACTACTGATGATTGTTCTTTGTTTCCAATTTTGAATTCCAATCACCAGTGATAATCAATACATCTTGATTACATGTCTGGTCAATTTCAGATTGCAGAAAGTGGTAAAAATATCAGTTCCCTAATCTTTTGCTTTGGTGGTTGGTGTGTAAATTGGAATAATTATAGTATTGACTGGTCTTCTCTGTTGGTGTATGGATATCATCCTATCACTGAAAGCACTGTACTTCAGGATAGATCTTGAAACATTCTTGATGATGATGAATGCCACACCATTCCTCTTCAATTTGTCATTCCCGCCGCAGTAGATCATGTGGTTGTCTGATTCAAAATGGCCAGACCAGTGTATTTCAGCTCACTAATGCCTAAAATATCAATCTTTATGCTTTCCATTTCATTTTTGACAACTTCCAATTTTTTTTTTCGTACTTCACACAGTCCATGTTCTGATAATTAATGGATATTTGCAGCCATTTCTTCCCTTTTTGAGTCATGGCACATCAGCAAATTGAGGTCCCGAAAGCTTTACTCCATCCATATCTTTAAGGTTGACTCACTTTGAGGAGGCAGCTATTCCCCAGTTGTGTTTTGAGTGCCTTCTCTGCTGACATAGTGCCTAAGATGCAAACCCACCAGACAGTCCTTGAAAGGAAGATTGAGGTATCTACAATCTACTACCATAACGATACCACCTTGGAAAC
The DNA here is from genome assembly GCF_000298275.1 of Orycteropus afer afer. Classification (NCBI taxonomy): domain Eukaryota; kingdom Metazoa; phylum Chordata; class Mammalia; order Tubulidentata; family Orycteropodidae; genus Orycteropus; species Orycteropus afer. The sequence continues at coordinate 65,254 of NW_006923073.1, read as the reverse complement.
CCAAGGAGGGGTCACTCTAAGTCTAAATTGATTGGATGGCTGTGAGTTTGGTTTCTTTTTTTTTTTTTTTGGTCCAAACTGAGGAGCTCATCTTCTGGCATTATATTGGAGAAGCGGATGACCCCTTCCTTCTTCCAAGTCTGTCTTAGTCTGGAAACTCTACTGAAACCTGTCCAGCATGGGTGACCCTGCTGGTATTTGAAATACCAGTGGCATAGCCTCCAGCTTCAAAGAAACCCACAGGCCACCACACAATGACAAAGTGACAGATGAGTGGTGGTTCTAAATATTAGAAGAGTAAGTCAACAGTTATAAGATTATTGCATAAACATATCCTATCCTTTACAAAAGCCCAAGAATGACAAACTGTTTTGTATAAGAAAAACTATACTAAGTTAAATGCCCACCAGTGACAAGGATGGTGGTTTTCAATGAGTTTTGCTTTAAGGATGTAAGAAAAGGCTGAAATGAGATTCTCAAGATTTGTTGCACATTAGAATCAACTGTGGAGTTTTAAAAGGAGCTGTGTGTTATGGCTGAAATGTGAGCCCCCTCCCCCTCAAAAAAAATGTTGAAGGCTTGGCCCATGTACCCCTGGATATGATCCTGTTTGGGAATAGGGTTTTCTTTATTATGTCAATGAGATCATACCCACATAGGGTGAGTCCTAAACCTAATCACTTCTGAGTTATAAAAGGAATAGACACAGAGACTCACACATGGACGAGATGCTGTTTGAAGACAGACACATGTGGCAGATGTATCTATAAGCCCAGATACTCTGTGAAATGCAGGTCCTCTAATGTGAAATAGCCAAAAGGACCTCCCTCTAGAGCCACACCCTGAATCCCGACTTGTAGTCACCTCAACTTGAGAAAATAAATGTCTGTTCTTCAGAGGTACCCCCTGGGGTACAGGCAGTCCCTGGGTTATGAACATGGAACTTAAGGACGCTCATACTTGCCCTTGAATGTTATGTAAATTTGCCCTCACTTGTAACAATTGAACCAACGCCTACTTGCAACAAATTCTTTATCACAGTCACCTTCACTTGGTGCATGTTCCTCTTTTAAATCATTCAAAAGGCTTTGCACCTTTTCTTGCTCTAACCAAACCCATTACCATAAGTGAATTCTGACTCAGACTCACAGTGCCAGTATAGGACAGTGTTGAAATGCCCCATAAAGTGTTTCCAAGGTTCTACATCTTTTTTTTTTTTTCATTTTATTTTGATTTGGGTGAAGATTTACAGAGTAAATTCACTTTTCATACAGCAGTTCACATATACTTTGTCTCATGTCATTGACCAAAATT
>NW_006923073.1:57019-63220 GCF_000298275.1 Orycteropus afer afer | reverse complement strand
GTCCCTCTGGGTAGCTGGCTGTGACCAAGCAATGACCATAACCTTGCCCCTTGTCAGCTCTACTATACACCTGGGAGTTCTGATCACTCACATAAACTTATAGGACCATTGTCTGCCAACCCTATATATGATCTTGGATACACTCCCCATTTAGACATACCTAATTGTGGTTCTACATCTTTTATGGAAACATACTGCCACCTCTTTCTTCTGCAAAGTAGCTATTGGGTTTGAACCAGCAACCTTTTGCCAAGCAGACAAGTACTGTAACTACTGCCCCAGCAGGGCTTCTTTCTCACACTAAAGTAAATCCAAATGAAAACCATATGCACCTGTTCTGACTTGCCTATACATTGGACATAAGGACCTCTCAGGAAGAGATCTCATTCATAACCTGGGGACTGCCTGTATTTTGAGTCATGAAAGCACCAGACAGGGTGTCTGGGTCCCTCTTCAGACCAATCAAGTCAGTGTCTCTGAGCGAGGATCTGGCATCAACTTTACTGCTCTTTGGGTGATTCCAATGCACTGTCAAGACTGGAAGCTACTGTTAACTGTGCAGGATGGTTATGAATAGTAGGAGGTACATGAAAGAGCTGAGAAAACAGGTGCCAGAGAATGATGGTGCTATTGTTTATAATGTTTAAAATCATGCTTGTTAAGAGACTCTTGGAACCACTTGATCCCTTCTACTTCTTGGTTCATAATGTAGACACAGAGCCTTGGTCAAGGTGTGGAAGGCTGAAGGAGAAGGCCAAATGGGCCCCTCGCTGAAAATGACAGAACTTTAACAGACTAGCAGGAGTGATTAAAGTGGACCTTAATCGCAGTGACTAACTTGCCATTTTCCCCTCCCTTTTGCTTTCTTTTAAGTAAATAAAATAGTGAAACTCTGTGGAGTCTGAGTTCTCTAGATTGGTAATTTTCAATTATGTATTCTTCTAAGCATAACCCGTTCCCATGACTAGTTTTGGCTGAGAACTGTAATCTACGAAGCAAGATGACCCTGGGAAGAGGGACCCTGAGTCTGGAGTAACAAGGGAAGAGAAGAACAAAGAGGTTGTTGGCAGTTCATGGGATCTTCAGCCCCCTTCCCATTTCCCTATATACTCACGTTCACTCCTTTGCTCAAGGAGACAGACCTTTTAGAGAAGAGAATCTCTCTGTCTCCTTGGGTACTGTTGTTGTTAGGGGCGATAGAGTCATCTCTGACCCATAGTGACCTTATGTACATCAGAACGAAACACTGCCTAGTCTTGTGCCAGCCTCACGATACTTGCCATTCCTGAGTCCATTGTTGTAGCCACTGTGTCAATCCATCTTGTTGAGGGCCTTCACCTTTTTCGTTGGCCCTCCGCTCTACCAAGCATGATATTCTTCTCCAGAGAATGGACCCTTCTGACAACATGACCAACATAGGTGAGACAAAGTCTGGCCATTCTCACTTCCAAGGAGCATTCCAGGTGCACTTCTTCCAGGACAGATTTATTAGTTCTTCTGGCAATCCATGGTACTTTCAATAGTCTTCACCAACACCCGAACTCAAAAGCATCAACTATTCTTCAGTCATCCTTAATCATTCCCCAGCTCTCACATGCATATAAGGTGATTGAAAATACTATGGCTTGGTAGTTAGGTGCATCTTAGTCTTCAAGGAGACATCTTTGCTCTTCATCACTTGGAAGAGGTCTTTTGCAGCAGATTTGCCCAATGCAATACATCATCTGATGTCTTGACTCCTGCTTCCATTGTTGTAGAACCAAGTAATATGAAATCTTTGAGGACATCAATCTTGTCTCCATTTAGCATGATGCTGCCTATTGGTCCAGGTGTGAGGAAGTCTGTATTCTTCATATTGAGGTGTAATCCATACTGCAGACTGTAGTCTTCAATCTTCACCAGTCAGTGCTTCAAGTCATGCTCACTTTCAGCAAGCAAAGCTGTGTCATCTGCATATCTCAGGTTGTTACTGAGTCTTCTTCCTATCCTGATGCACAATCTTCTTCATATAGTCCAACTTCTCAGATTATTTGCTCATCATACAGCTTGAATAAGTATGGTGAAAGGATACAACCCTGATGCACTCCCTTTCCGATTTTCATCCATGCAGTATGCCCTTTGTTCATTTGAACAACAGCCTCCTGGTCTATGTTCAGTTTCCTCAGTGATCCTCAATAAACCTTTTGCTTTCCCTCGTCAACCTTTTGTGATCATTGGCTCTTTGTGACAGAGAGTAAAGACCTTGTTTTCCTACACAAAGTTGCAGTGTCTTGCATTTAGAGTATTTGACAATGATAGCTATAATGATAAGGGGCATTTACTGATCACTTCCATCCTGCTGGTTGCTGTTCCAAACCTTTACATCAGTACCCCTCAGTCCTCCCAACACTACCAGTACTAGCTGAGTCTCCTCTGACTCATGGTGACCCCCTGTGTGTCAGAAGAAAGATGTACTTCCTAAGGTTTCCAATGGCTGACTTTTTGGAAGTAATTCACCAGGAATTTCTTCTGAGGTGCCTCTGGATGGACCCGAACCACCAACGTGTTGGTTAGCAGTGACTGCGTTATCTGTTTCCACCACTGAGGTACTCCACAACAAATTCTGAGGCAGGTGTTACCGTGAACTCTGGTTTTCTAAAGGAGAAACTGAAGCACAGTCCACAGTCAACCATTTGACATGTAACAGAGGCAAATTTGAGGCCACACAGTCTGATTCTAGACTCTTAACCTCTACTCTGGACTGTCTCCTAGGGAAAGAGAACAGGAAGGTTCTTAAAGACCAACTTCTGGTTATTAATAAGAGAAAGTGTGGCTCAGAGACAGGTAGTGACTTGACCAAGGTCGCAGAGCTTGTGAGGGACTGAGTTCAACCAATCCTTGGTCCACTGGCTTACAGATTAGGGTTCTGTCTACTTTGTGCCTCAGGACTAAAGGTTTGGGCCCCCTCTCTGCTGTTACCTAGTTGCCAAGTCCCATCACCCCTGGACTAATGTTCCAAGACTACCCCCTTGTGCTCAGTGAAAGAAGACTATCCCAGAAGTCCCTCCTTCTTGCTCCCCCATACCCCAGCCTCTGCATCCCATACCGCGAGCTTCCCTCTGCAATCTCACATTTCTAAGCGGATGCTACCAGGTGAAAGGTAGGCTCACAGTGTTGACAACGATGTCCTGTTCCTCTGCTTGGTCCCGGAGGCAGTCAAAGAATCCTAGCACAATGTGTTTGGAGGCATCTAGAAGAGGAACCAGCCAGAAGTAGTGTTTGAATGACCCGAGCCACACTTCCCATGGGGAATGTGGAGGCAAAAGGGCTGACATGCCACATTCCCAGAATATCAAAGCTGGAAGAGGTCTGTGACACTCTTTCATCCTGCCCCCCCCCCCTTACTAGATGAAACAGAACCTTCCTGGTTCCACAGAAAGAGGCAGAGCAGGGTCTGAATCCACATTAGATACCTGCCAACTGTGTGACCTTGGGAAGTCACTTTACTTCTTGGAGCCTCAATTTTCTTATCTATAAAATGGAGATAATATCTCCCTTGCCACAAGGTGAAGATCAAATAAGAAAATGTGTATTAAATAGTTGGCAGAAGCCTTAGTTCCCTTCCCTCGCTAGGAAGGTGGACACCTGAGTCCAAGGGTCCAGGGGCAGATGGTGACCGTGGGGCCTGGAGCAAGGACTGACTGCAAACAGGTACAAGATATCCTTTTGGTGTGAAGGTAATATTCTAAACCTCAACTGTGGTGACTCTTGTACAGCTTTTGCTTCCTGCCCTCCTTTCTCTCTGAGAACAGGTACATATCATCTACTCATCAAATTCAAATCGTCCAGGCCACGGGTCAGAAAAAAAGCAAAAGTTCTAGGAATTGCAGAATGAGTGGACATTCCTTAATGCTTGGGAAAGTTGGAGGCACCTGTGGAATATAGTGAACCATGACTTCACAATTTGAAGCCTTACCTGCAGGTTGAGTGAGACATTTGTTAGAAATATCATGGTCCTTCCTGTCACAAAGGGAGTTCCTGTATGGTACAAATGGATACCACACTCAGCGGCTAACTGAAGGTTAGAGGATCAGGTCTAGTTAGAGGTGACTTGAATGCATTGGAAACCCTATGCAGTACTGTTCTACTCTGGCTCACGTGGGATCACCATGACTTGGAGTTGACGCAACAGCACCTGGCTCTCTCCAGGACTGGGCTAGTTTTCAGCAGCGTTGAAAATTAAAGATTCTATGGCATACAATGAGAGAAGGAAAGGAGAGAATCATGACCAGAAGGCATGGTCCATTTCTAAAGACAGCATCGCCCTTGGCTTCAGCTGATTATTGCCATGCAGGGCACTTGGGGCTGCCTGAAATCTTCATGGATGCAGACTGCTCCATTTTTCCTCTGCAGAGTGGCTAATGGGTTTAAACCACCAACTGTTCAGTTAGCAGCCAAGTGTTTAACCACTGTGACACCAGTCCTATAGGTTGACTATGAGTCACACTCCATGGCAGTGGGTTTGCTCAGTTTTATGAATAATGGCAAACAAGAAGCTCAGAGAGGTTATATGAATGGCATCAGGTTGTACAGCCAGAAGTGGCAGCATCTGGACTAGAATCCAGGCATCTTGACTTTTATACCCCATCAAAATTCTGCTTGTGGATCGTGGTGAATCTAATTTTGTTGGCATTACTAGATCAGCATAGCCATCAATGAGCAAATCAAAACCATATTGAGATAACTACTTTATATCAAGTGCCACAGCCACAATTCAAAAGGCAGACAACAACAAATGTTGGTGAGCATGTGGAGAAACAGGACCACTTGCAGACTGCTGATGGCAATGTAAAATGGTGCAGCCCCTTTGAGAAACAGTCTGGCAGTTCCTCAAACTGTTCAACACAGAGATAGCATTTTATCTGGCCATTTCACTTCTGGGTATATACTGGAGAGAAACGAACTCATATGCCCACACAAAAACTTGCACACATATGTTCATAGCAGCATTATTCATAATAATGAAAAATGGAAACAAGTCAAATATCCCTCAATGGAAAATAATGTGTGGTATGTCCATACAATGGAATATTATTCAGCCATGAAAAGGAATGAAGTACTGATGCATGGTACAATGTGGATCACCCTTGAAAGCAATATACTGAGTGAAACAAAATAAGATAGAAAAGGTCTTATACAATATGACACACTGCCATAGAGTCAACTCTGACTCTTAGCAACCTTGTAGGACAGAGTAAACTGCCCCCTTGGGTTTCCAAGGCTGTACATCTTTACAGAATCAGACTGTCTCATCTTTTTCTTGCAGAGCAGCTCCTGGATTCAAATCACTGACCTTTTGGTTAGCAGTCCAATGCTTTAACCACAGTGCCACCCGAGGTCATCACATTGTATATGAGTATGTCCAGAATAAGCAAATCTATAGAGATAGCTAGTAGACTTGTCGTTGCCTAGGACAGGGACATGAAGAGACTGGGGCATGACAACTAGGAGTATGGGTTTTATTTTGTTTTAGTGAAAATAGTCTAAAGCTAATTGTAATGGATGAACAGGTGTGTGAATATACTAAAGAAAAGAAAAAATAGGGCAAACTCACAGCCATCGCAACAATTGCGACTCATAGCATCCCCCATTGAGTTTCCAAGTCCCTCCATGCCCTCCTGTCCCCTGAGGTGTCCCCTGGTGCACATGAAGCCCTTCTTTCTCCCATGATTGTTTTCTCCAAGGAGTATATCTACCTCAGGTAAATGTTCAACTCCTGTCTTTTGCTTGGCTGGAAGCCACAGGTGTGGATTCACTTCCAGACCTGACAGGCAGCTAGGAGCCCTAGTCTCAGTGGTTCCACCAGGCTCTATTGGACCAGCATACCTGGTCCCTCCCCCCCTTTTTGTTTCTCCAAATGATTTTGAGTTTTGCCCACATTGTTCTCCCTCTCCATCCAGGATCTCCTACATAGATCCCCTTCCAAGTGGTTGACATTGGTAGACGGGCACCATCTAGTTCTTCTGGTCTCATAGTCGTATAGGCTGCAGATTGGATGGTGTACCAGTCTCTGGGACTGATTGTCTCCATGAATTTTTAGTTTTCTTCATTCGTCTTTGCTCTGGACGAGGAAAGATCCATCGTTGCATCTAGATGGCAGCTTGCAAGCTTTTAAGATCCCAGTCGCTACTTGCCAAAGTAGGAGGTGGAACAATGTTTTGT
>NW_006923073.1:49433-54403 GCF_000298275.1 Orycteropus afer afer | reverse complement strand
ATTTTCTTGATATGTTGTTGCAGTCTATTGGCTAGGATTTTGTTGAACATTTTTGCATCTATATTTATGAGGGATATTGGTTTGTAGTTTTCCTTTTGAGTGATGTCTTTGCCTGGTTTTGGTATTAAGGTTATGCTCGCTTCATAAAATGAGTTAGGGAGGATTTCATACTTTTCTATGTTTGGAATGTTTTGAGTAGGATTGGTATCAGTTCTTCTCTGAATGTTTGGTAGAAGTATTCAGGTATTTGTCTTCAATCTCATTAATTCTGTCTTCCATTGCATCACTTCTACTCCTTTACCCTTCCAATGTGTTATCTATTTCTGACAATTTAGTATCAATCTTCTGGATTTCTATCTGTAGATTTAGAATCATTTCTAATTTTTCTTTTCTTTTCTTTTATATTTTTGTCATTTTGGTCTTGTATTTCCTTCCAAAATACTTCCAGGGGTTTTTTATGTGTTTTCTTTGGTCTGTCTCTCAATCCTTTGAAGATATTTAAATATAATTCTTTTGAATTCCTTATCAGAGAATTCCAATGCTGCTTCTTCCTCAGGGATGTGTTCTGGGTTTATATCCTGTTCCCTTGTTTCTACCACTTTATCTTGCTTCTTTGTGTGGACTCTGATGGTCTGTTTTGTCCAAGACATCATAACACTGTTGAATTTAAGTCTCTGTTAACTGTTTGTGAAGAGCAGCCAAGGGTGATTCAGGCTCTTCCTGCTGTTATTTTTTTTTTATTATTTTATTTTTTTTTCAATCATTGGCCTGTTGATGGAGGACATGGTGGCTCTTGTTCAGTAAGTGAAGTTGCAGGAGGTGTGGGTGTAGTTGTGTCTTATGGGGACTGCTGCTGTCTCCCACTCAGTTAGACAAAAATTACAATTGAACAACCAACCATAAAAAATCTAAAAGCATGTGGACTACACATATACCATGTAATCTCTGAAACAGTAACCAAAAAAGCTAAAAAAGAAAAAAGAAGAAGAAAAAAAAAAAAGAGAGAAAACCTGTGATATCTGTGGATAGGGCACTAAGAGGAAAAAGATTTAGAAGGAAAATAATGAAGAAAAAATTTGGAATAATGCAAAAAGAAATAGAAGGAACAGTTTAACCTCGAGAAAAAAAGAAAAAAAAAAATGCAACCAGGAACAGAGAAAAGAAATCAAGTTGAAAACTAGGGTCTGGGAGGGGAAGAATAAAAACAATAGTAATAAGGACAAGTCTTAATAATAACAGTATTTTAAAACAGACTAAAACAAGCAAACTAAAAACCAGAGAAAAGAAAAAAGAAAAAAATTGCACGAGGGCAAGGCAGGTCACACAGGCTCTGTCCAAGCTCACAGACTGAGATGGAGTTCCTGTGGGCCCAGAAGGTGGGTGGGAGTGTTGAATGGCCACACCTCCATTCACCAAGTGGGTGTGGGGTATAAGAGTAACAAGGCGAATGTCGCACCTTTTCAGTCATCAGGTCCGGAGTGTCCTTGGGATTATTGGCAAGCAGAATCTGTTCTTAAGCCCCTGGTATCTGGGAGAGCACTGTCTCTTGAAATATCCAAAATGGTCAAGCCGCTTGTAAACATTCAAAATGGCTGCACCCTAAGGACATGAATGCAGTATGTGGCTAGGGTAAGTGAATCAGTGAGAAACCAGCAGGAACTCAGGCTGCTGGTACCAGGGATGGCCAGTCACCAAAGACCAAAGCCAGAGCATATTCCAGTGGTCCTTGAAGTGCGGTTTGGAAGATGTGAGAGACCTAATCAAGGGTTGTGAGCAGAGGAAGGACTTTTGCAGATTCAAAGACAAAATTTGATAGAACAACAGTAGGCAGGGTCTTCTCAGAATGTGAGTTTATTCTTCTCTAACTGAAAAAGTACCTTATATAACCCAACGCAAGACCTCTCCTTCTTTAAATATCTCAGCTCCTCCAACTTTGTCCTTTGGGAATGTATGAAGTTTTGAGATATAGATGAAATAGTTATGTCTATGTATGTCTAATATATTAATTTAGTGCATTTTAAACTACATATTTTATAAATAAATATTTCAGTTTATAATATTACTGTATCTCTTTCCATATTTTACAAAACAATTTTATCCATAAAACCTCTTTGTGGATCATGGGTTTTCATCACCCTAGAGGCTTCTCTGGAGTCATCCAACACATTTTTGAAAATCTCATTTTTGAAAGTAATCAAAATAAACAGCCTTGACAATTCACATGACCTATGTACCATCAGAAAGATCTCAAGAAAATCAGTTTTCAGACCGTGAACTTATCATAGGTGGAAATGGGGTCCAGCTTGATCCCTCTGTGGAGGTATGAGGCTGCTTCTCACCCAGGGGATACCCAAGGCACTGTCCACAGAGTAGTGGAAGTAGTAAATCACTCTGAGATTGGCTACATGGTCACAGCACATGACATTATGGACAAAGAATTTAAAAGGGTTTCTTTTAAATGGGGGGAGTGGAGAGGGAGAAAACTCTTTTTGAGATTGAAAGGGACTTTTAAGAGTCATCACAATAGCATTCAAACCCACTCCAAAAAGATAAATGATGACAATCAGGGAAATTTGAACCTGGTAGATATTAGATCTTTTTAAGGAATCTTTGTTTATTTTTTAAAATAACATAGGGTTATGGTAGTTATCTTCAAAGAATCCTTTTCTTGAATTGTTGAATGGAAAATCCGTTTGCTCTATAAACTTTCATTGAAATCACCATAAAAAGATTTTTAAAAAAGAGTCCTTTTCTTATAGGTTCATAACATCTAGAATTTACTTTAGAGTAAGCCTGTGGCAAGAGTTGGGGAAAAGACTGGGAGTACTTGTGTTTGGTTGAGTATTTAGGGGATATATAGAGAAAACAACATTGGTCACACTTGATAATTGCTCATCTCATGTTGGGTGATGAGTATGTATTTGTGGGTTAATTATACTATTCTCTCTGAAAGATACGACAAAAAATAAAGAAAAGTTTGCAAATGTTTGTTTAAGCTGAGAGTATTTCAAGAACATTTTGTACTATGAGAGGTGCTGAAAGATTCTTTGGAAAAACAGTATCTCTCAGGTGTCTAGATTAATGACTTGGCCAAGGCAGCATGGCTTGTAAATGGTTAAGTTGGGATATGGTATTAGGCAGCTTCACTGTGGAGCTCTCTCCGTGGGCGGTTCAGTAGCAATGAGTCCCAGCCATCCTCATCAGAACCTCAGGTTGGTTGATGTCCCAGCCCACTCATCTTTCTTGATCTGCTCAGGACTTGTAGTTGACCACTTTATCAGCAGGCATGCAGGAGCATGGCCGCCTGCTTTGAGCAGTCACTCACTGTGCCCATGGCACAGTCAGTGTGTTTGAAAGAAGAAATGGAGATAACGGCTCATCTTGAGAGCCAAAAAGTGGAGATCAGGTAAAAGAGCTGTTATTCTTTTTTAGGTAAACACTGTAGGAGTCACCTAGCTGTGCTAACAAATAGCCACTCCAAATCTCATGGGTTTAAAATAATATGCATTTATTTATCATTGTTATTTTCATGTGGGCATCTTTGTGTCAGGGACTCTGAGTGAACATCCCAAACACATGGCAGAATCAAGTTTCCACTGAATGTGTCAAGGTAACGTGGTTTTAGGAGGCCCCTTTCAATCCCACAACATACTAGAGCCAGAGAAATTACCCCTAGTCCCACCTATGGTCTTGTACCTGACAGAGATAGTTTAGGTTATCAGAGAAGGGATTCACCATGTGGGCCCAGAGCATCAGTGTCATGGGGATCCACAGAATTGCCCCCTTTTCAGGGAATATTTCTTTTAAACCATGGACTGAATTTCTCATCCCACCCAGCATGGACCTTAGCGATGCCTGGCTAGGCAGCCCCCTCCATGGTTTGTGTTCTACAACTGCCTTCTGTAAGCAGTTAACTGTTTAACTGCTGTTCTATGGGCTCACAGCCTCATGGGACAGAGGCAGGCACACACACTACAACAGTTAGCTCAGCAGCCCCTCAGCTCATGTCCTCACTCTGCCCTAAAAGAGAGGGACCCCTAATAGGGTTTTCTGGAAAACACTCAGGGGATTTCTTGTGCCCCTGTGGTCTGAACACAAAGACTGCTGGCATTAACCAACTAACTGATGATGTCCAAGAATGACTACACCCAGGACAGGTTTCAGAACCTCAGAAAGAGGCCTGTGGGTGTGGAGCTGAGCTCCTGCCATGCTAGCCGGCAGAGCCTGCCAGCCCCTGACCACTGGCCCACAGCCAGGCTTACCAGTAGTTCCTGCTGCCCACACAGTTGTTGAGCAGCTTCCAGCACTGGTCAAAATCTGTAATATACTCTTTGGATCAGTGTTTGGGCTTTTATATTTAAAAACATATAAAAACATACCCTCATTGACAAATAAATACAAACTGAGGAAACAATGAAATAGAACTTACTGCCTATCAGATGGACAAAGAAGCTCATCCCTCTGTATGGGTAGGTCAACCAACAGCAGATTCAACCAACGGTGCGTGGGGGTGTGGAGGGAAGCAATTAAGTGGTCAAAGCACCTCAAAAGCTGAGAAGTAGCATCTAGTGCTATTTACATAGCATTTACGTTGTATTTGATATTATGAGTCCCCTAGAGATTATTTAAAGTATATAGAAATATGTGAGTAGATTCTATGCAAACACTATTTACTTTTTTATAAGGGACTTGAGCATCAGTGTATTTGGGTATCTACCTGGGTTCTATGATGTATCTCAAGTGGATAACAAGCGACAAGGATGAAAATTACTCACTGTTGGTTATGGGAAGTTTTGCTTAGAAAACGTAGTAGCCTTTCCCAGTACGAGCGCACACCCCATGTTGACTCTCAGCACTGGACTTCTGCAGTCCTCTGGGCACTGAACCCCATGGCTCTGTGGATGCCCTGCCCTGCTTTGGCTGAGGTCCTGCATGCCAATAGCTTTTTCTGTGCTCCCACACCTCTGTCC
>NW_006923073.1:47979-49333 GCF_000298275.1 Orycteropus afer afer | reverse complement strand
GCTACTTGCCAAAGTAGGAGGTGGAACAATGTTTTGTGTAGTATGTTATGCCAATTGAGCTCGATGTCCCCTGCGACTATGGTCCCAAGCCCACAGGGTCAACTACTCAGTCCCTCTGGGTAGCTGGCTGTGACCAAGCAGTGACTACCAACTTGCCTCTTGTCAGCTCTACTATACACCTGGGAATTCAGATCATACACACAAACTTACAGGACCGTTGTCTGCCAGCCCTATACATGTTCTTTGGTACACTCACTGCTTCATAGACATACCTACTAGTTAAGCCTGTCCACCCATATGGCCATCCATCTATCCACCCATATACCCATGTTTGCCTTCACTGACAATGCAGTACTGTATGTGCAAAAAGGTTCATCTTTGTTGTCTATACCTCCCATGTACCTCTCTATGTCTTTCTCTTCCTCAGTGCCACGATATTGATCACTCACGTTTGGTACATTGCCCTTCTCTTCACCCAAATCAATACTTAGATCTCTATCTATCTAACAGTGTTCCCTCCCCCCCACCACCACCCCTGGTAACCAACAAAGAAAATTTCCTTCTATAGATAAACCTTTTCTTGACTTTTACGATAACATACTAATACAATATTTGTCCTTTTGTGATTGACTTATTTCACTCAGCATAATGTCCTCCAAGTTCATCCACATTATGCAGTGTTTTGCAGATTCTGCATTATTCTTTAGTGTTGCATAGTATCCCATTGTGTGCATGTACCATAGTTTGGTTATCTGTTCCTCAGTTGATGGACCCCTAGGTTGTTTCCATCTTTTGGCTATTGTAAATAGTGCTGTGATGAACATGGGTGTGCATATGCCTGTTTTGTCATGGCTCTCACTTTTTTAGGATATATACCTAGTAAAGGAAGGGCTGGGTCAAATGGTATTTCTAATTTCAACTTTTGAAGGAATAACTGTACTGCTTTCCACTATGGTTGTACCATTTTACAGTCCCTCCAGCAGTGTATCAGAGTCCCAATCTCTCCACAACCTCACCAGCATTTGTTAATTTCTGTCTCCTTGAACTTTGCTACTAGTGCTGGAGTAAGATGATACGTCATTGTTGTTATGATTTGCATCTCTGTAATAGCTAATGATTGTGAGCATTTCTTCATATGTTTGTTTGGCCACTTGAATATCCTCCTTGGTAAAGTATCTATTCATGTCTTCTGCCCATTTTTAATTGGATTGTTTGTCTCTTTGTTATTCAGATGTTGGGTTTTCTATAAATTCTAGAGAGAAGTCCCTTGTAAGATATGTCATCGCCGAATGGTTTTTCCCAATCTGTAGATTCTCTTTTGACTCTTTTGGAGAAGTCTTTGGAAGCACATAAA
>NW_006923073.1:40637-43215 GCF_000298275.1 Orycteropus afer afer | reverse complement strand
TGGAAGCACACAGGTAGGATGGCAGAGCAAAGAGACAATAGACATGTTGTCCATTGTCACAACAGCCCTAGACTGGATGTCTCTGAGCTTTTTATTTTCATGAAGAGACCTAACCCATCCCCTGTTGAAGTGACTGGACTTGTGTCTCTGATTATAATAGCTCTATGTAATTTTGAGTCTGCATACTGGCAAGTCTTAGGTTGCCTCATCTCCATAGATACATGTGCTCACATGGGACTGCCAAGCCACTGAGGCTCTGTCTCAGGCAGGGCTCACAGAACAGATGTGGAGAAGGAGACGTGGGTGCAAGATTTCCTCTGCTGCTTTCAGGATCCACATTCAGGAAGAAGTGCTCCTGTGGCCTGATTACAAAGGCTGCTGCCGCTGAGAATATCCAAGAATGACTACATCCAAGACAGGTTTCAGAACCCCATGGAAGAGGCTTCCAGCTGTGTTGGCTGAGCTCCTGCCATGCTGGGAGATGGGGCCTCCAGCCCCTGACCACTGCCTGCAGCCAGGCTTACCAGTAGTTCCTACTGGCCCCATGGTTGTTGAGCAATTTGCAATGATGATCATACTTGTCAATACACTTGTTGCAGGTCTTACAGTGTTTGAATCTCTCATTCCTGGAAGAAAGAATGTAGGAGAAGCCACCTGTTGCACTGCATGTGCAGGCCAGAAGTAGAAGAAGTTCCCACTCATGGACTCCTCCATCCATGACCTCTAGCCTAGACATAGACGGCTTGAGTTCTCCTAGACCTGGCCCAGGGTTGGAAGAGGGGAAGACCCTGGAAGGGAATCAGGAACAACTCTAGGCAGCAGTACCCTTGGGTTCCTTGAGTGGTTGGGTAGCCACATGAATTTCCAGGAGTCTCCCTGTTGCAAACCTGAGGCAGTGAAGGCCCTAGGTAGCCAGCTGCCTCTGGTGGAGGTGAATCTACCATGTGGTTCAAGGGGTAAGATTTAGCTCAAATGCCTTGGCATCCCATAGCCTAAAGTAGGCCTGTCAAAGCCTTCGCTACCTCTGAGATCCTCCAGAGCAACTGGGCACTCCTGAACTGACCAGCCTACAGGCTTGAGATTCCTTCCACTTCTTCTCCATGGGTGCAGAGGATCATTCCAGAAAGCTGGAGAAGAAAGGTCTCTCGCTCCTCCTTGGCTCTCAGAGGGAAGGAGAAACTTGTCCTACACAGGAGCACAAGATAGAAGGACACTGTCTAAGGGTTTTGCACCTAGTTCAAGAGGAAGCACCTCTTTTGAACTGCACCAAAAAATGGTGTGGCTTTCATGGTCCAGCCCTTAATCTGTCTGAGCCTGAGCTTCTGCATTTATAAAATGGGGACAATGGTGATATCCACTCCATAGGAGATAGTAAGACATTAAATGTGACAGTGTCAAAAAAGTGCAGGCATACAGTCTGTGCCAGGCAAATGTCTCTTAAATGTGAACTCTGGTCCCTCTAAGGGCCACTTCATAGGCCCGAGAGAGACTGAAACATTGGAAATGAGTACGACATCAGAGGGAGGCTGGGGAGTTGAGAGACTCACACAGGGACTTCATTAATGTGGCAGTGGCAGTATCAATTCTCAGTCACATGGGAGAACTTGGACTGGTCAGGGATGGACACAGGCCTCCCGTAGTGCTTGAACCCAATGTTTTGTTCTGCTGGATCCATTGTACTAGCCATGATGGAACAGGAATAGGAGTAACCCACCAGTCACCTGTGGGTGCATCAAAGAAACTTGGCCTCTGGATGTGGTCAGTCCAAGCACACCGATATCCAGTGTGCTCAGTCAAGCCAGACCAGGGGAAGTGGACAGTGCTGGGGTCCCACCTGTCTGCCCAGGCACACTGGGCCCTGTATGAGCACCAAGGCATTGGTGAGGACTAGGGACAGTCCTTCCTTGCCCTCCTGTGGTTATGAGTCCGCACGAGCAGCTTGCTTCCCTCTAAGTAAGGCAAGTGATAAACTCTTCACCCAGACACAGGCTGTGTCCTCCTGGTTCTGACAAAAGCAAAGACCTCAGACTCTGTGCCCACTTTGCTAGCAGGCAATTCCTGCTAGGAAGCAGGACACAGTGGTCTGCCAAGCAATGGTGCTCTCAACTGAAATGACTTCACCAGGGACAGTGTCAGGCCATTCAGATAGAGGTATAGACTATGCCTGCTTTAACAGCAGACAGATAGGGCAACAGTTATACAGAGACATGTCCATGTGACCTGATGCTAATGGGGTGTTTTTCCACAGAGGGGCTGTGTTAGAGGGGTAGGTTAGAGAGAGAAGCATTTCAAGCAGAAATGAATGCATGCAAGGGTGAATGAATGAATGAATGAGTGAAGGGTTGAAGCAACTGATGCAATGAAACGTTTTAGGATAAAAACAGTTAGGATCTTGGGACACTTGCAGGGGTGGCCTGGTTGATCATGACTCAGATGTGGCAGTCAATATGGTGGGTGGAATCCCCAGCTACCTGCCTACATTTTTCTCTCCATCTAGTCTTGAGGATGTTTTCCTTCAGTGCTCCTTTGCTGGGTGTTCTTTCCCAGTGAGTACTGGCCCCCTCCAGTGGGAACACAC
>NW_006923073.1:38421-40314 GCF_000298275.1 Orycteropus afer afer | reverse complement strand
CCCCTTTGGGCCTAGACAACTAACTCCTCAGGCTTTGGAGGAAAGCTGTCCCTTTGGGGGGCACTCAGGACCCCTTTAGCCTGTCTGAAATAGGGTTGGGAGAGGAGCTCGGGGAAGGCCCTGCTCCTCTTAGAGCGCAGCATCAAGATGGGTTTCTTCCCTCTGCAGAGCTCCATGGGGAAAGCCCATCCTCAGGTCCACGCCCTCCCTCCTCACCCCTGAGACCACACAGGAGCCCTGTGGGACCAAACAGAGGGGAGCAGTGTGAGCTGAGCTGTCTCTAGGCCTGTTGTTCTTCTCTAGTCCTCCCATGGACTCCCAGCCCCATCTCTGGCCTCTGAACCCAGGTCAGGCCCCTGCCTAGGGCCTGGCTGCTCCCGGCCCAGCAGAGGATGACAGGGCCCTCCGGGGTGTGTCACACAGCCCTCTTTCAGGGTTTCTTGCTCTGCACAGGTGACTGGGCACTACACAAACCAGGTCTAGAGGGGCTTTTTAACCAGGGGTGGGTGAGCAGGAGGAGGCCAACATTGATGGTAACTCCCCAGGGCCCCAGCGTCAGACTAAGCTTAGTGCCCCAGGCGTAGACAAGTCATCTCTATCTCTGATGTCCCTGGGATGAGGCTGGCTGCGATATCCAGTGTGCTCAGTCAAGGGCAGAGTGACTTGCTGTGATGGGTGGGATCTTCATAAGGCCCATTTATGCTCACAGTGACCTTCTCTTCATGGATTTTCACAAGGGGAGCTTTGAAAGGAACCTTGGTTTCTCCGTGATTTTGTCCCTAAGCCCCCAAGTCTGGCTGTCCTGGGTCATAGGTCTGTGTAGTGTGTCCCACAGCTCCCATGACCAGTTGCAGCAGTCCTATGACCAAGAAGAACCCTGCACACTGGTTCTTGTGCTCCCTGCACACCCCATTCATGTATGTTCACAGGGCAAGAGGAGCATATCCAGAGCATCAGCAAAATGGCTGACAGCCGGGTGGGCCTCCATGGCCTCTTTCCTCAGTGGAGCTGGAGTGGGATTCTATACCTTGTTCCTTGGAACCTGGAGGGGACCTGGCAGGCTGGCCAGGGGTCCCTAGCATGTCTGACTTCTCCTGATAGTGTGCCTGAATAGCAAACCAGAGAATTGCCCATGGCCATATCCTTGCAGGTGCCAGGGCCATAAAGAGACCCCAAGTGGGAGGATAGCCTATTGAGCTGGACTGTAGCTGCTTGGTTGTGGTGCAGGTGCTTAGACATCGAGTTGTCTGAGCAATGGTGAGACAATCCTTGGGGAAGCTGCTGGTACTGTTCCCACTTCCAGTTCAACCCTTCTCATACTCAGAAGATACAAAACAGCCAACACCATCACTGCAAGAACAATCCTTGTGGCAATTCCTACAGTGCTGTAGATAGCCTCATGGAGCAGGCTGGAGTCACATCACAGCAACATAGCGAGATCTGCTCAAGTGTGTGCCCAAGACTGAAATTTTACCACTTCAGACTTGCCCCACACACACATTTTCCAGTGTGAAAATTGAACACTTTAAATTTTAGGGGAATAATTTACTACCAGCCTGAACTTTGCATCACAAACTCAGCATCTGCTGAACTTTTCCAGGAGAGATCATTCAAAGCCCAGCTAAGTGGGCGGAATGCCCTCCAAACAGGGATGCTGACCTGGTAGTACATAGCCACAGAGTTGTCGACTTCAGTCCCAGCTCCTTTCCACCTCAGACTCTGCATGTGGTTGAGTGCAGGGATCGTTTCCCACAGGATGATGTGCTGCATCAAGACCTTTTGGGTGGTGCACCTCACCAGTGCTTAGGGAGAGGCTCCCACAGGGTCACCTGGGCAGCCTTTTAAAGGCTTTTTTAAGAGCATCTTTTTTTTTTTTTTTTTTTTAATTAGGAT
>NW_006923073.1:35849-37781 GCF_000298275.1 Orycteropus afer afer | reverse complement strand
CTCTGGGATGGGTTGTTCCTCCTTCAGCTGACTGCAGACACTGATGGTGGTGGACAGGGAGCTGGGGTGGTGGTTCTTCTGGTTACTCTAGAAGACACCCTGCAGCTTTTGTGATAACACTCTCCAGGTGAGGATGTGGAGTGAATACAGGGGCATGACACTGTCCTGTGCCAGGTCGCTCAGTGGGATCTTTTTTTTTTTCCATTTTTATAGAAAGTGAAGATGTATTCTTTCCTTTCCCACTCCTAGAAGGATTTGTGGCAAATTGTTTTTATGTATGATCAAAGACATATCTTGCACTAGATAAAATAAATTGGCTGTACTGCTCTCTATATCCCACTACTTACTTCATACTTATTGACTGACTATATTGAACCAATTACAAGTATGATTCAGAATTCTTCTGGACTCTGCAGAGGAAATACTTTAAAAGCTTTAAATTTTTTAAAAAATTAATTTTGTTGGTTGTGTTGCTGTTGAGTATAAAAAAAAAATACCAAGAAAACACTTTCTACATGTACAACTCAGTCGCACTGATTAAATTCCTTGAGTTGTAGCACTATTCTCACCATCCTTTTGTGATTTCTTCATTCCCCCATTAACTTAACCTCACTGCACCTAAGGTTTCTTTCTAATCTTTCCAGTTACTGTTGTTAATTTGATCCCATAGAGATAGTTCTTTTAAGAGCATAATCCTCAAGGAAAGATTTTTAGTTTAAGGCTTGAAGATTATCTCGGGGCAATAGCTTCAGGGGTTTATCCACCCTCCATGGCTCCAAAAAGTCTGGAGTTCATGATAATTTGAATTTCTCTTATTTGTTTTCCCTTTAGATCAAGATTCCTCTAAAGAATCTTTGATGTGGATATTCAGTAATGATAGTGGTGTGCCATCCAGTACTTCCGGTCTCTCGGTAAAGGAGGCAGCTGTTTAGGGAGGCAATCACCCACATAGTCCATATCCTCCACCTATTCTTGTCCCTCCTTCTTTCTCTTTTGCTCCAGAGGAAATGGTGATCAATGTCTTAGATGATTGCTTGCGAACTTTTAAGACCCCTGGTGCTATGTTGTAAAGTAGAATTGAAGCTGTAAACACATTATTAGGCCTATAAACTGAGATGTCTCATGAACCATGACTCTAGACCTTCAAGGTAAGGAATCAAAGATATTGGAAGCAGCCTCAGCGCATATTACCTTGGATGAAAAGAAAGACAATATACCATAAGGGGGAGGTCAACAGAAAATGATAAAGACAGTGGAACACAAAGGGAGGAGGACAAGAGTTAAATGCCACAAAGGTGAATACTATGACACACACAATCCTGCAAAAACAGTACTAAGAATAATTTATAAGGAGGTCCATAGACAGACACTTAATCTGAACAGGGGTGGGAAGGCAAATGGAACTACACCTACAAATATACATAGACCGAGGATAACTGTGTAGTATTTACATGTGCTGCAAATATAACCCTGAATGTAGTAGAACATACAGGGGACGTGTTATGAGAACTTCTTAGTCATAACCGAACACCTTGAGGGAATGGGTCACTGGGTATAGAGGTTCAGGACCATAGTCCTGAGGGACACTAATGTCAACTGGCAAAACATTGGACATAGAAACAGTGTTTTACATTCTACTTTGGTGAGTAGTGACTGGTGTCTTAAAAGCTTGTGAATGGCCATCTATAGTGTAACTACTGGTCTCTTCATGACCAGAACAAAAGGAGTGAAGAAACTCAAAGACACGAGGTAACGATTAGTCCAAAGGACTAATGGACCACATGAATCTTAGCCTCCAGGCAGTGGGACAAGCACTCGAAGGTGCCTGATGACTATTGCTGACTGCTCTGCAAGAGATCCCACCAGGAGGTTCTAGATAGAGTAGAGAAATGTGGAGCCAAACTCAAAATCATAAAAAGACTAGGCCTACTG
>NW_006923073.1:6545-11800 GCF_000298275.1 Orycteropus afer afer | reverse complement strand
TCAGCCAACAGTCTGTCACAGTCTCTTTCCCAGCAGTGCATGTCCCTCGGTGTCTCACTCAGCAATGCGTGTCTCTTGCATCTCTTTCCCAGCAACGTGTGTCTCAAGAGAATGTGTCTCTTTCAGCAGAACATGATCCTCAGCCAGAAGTCAGAGAGAGTTCTGCCTCTAGGAGGTCTCCTTTTGAGCCTGGCAGAGTGGCCAAACCAAGCAATCATAACATCAGAATTCTAAATACCTGAGAGAGAGTGGGAAGCTCCCAGAACATTGTTTAGTGTCATTCCCAACAGAAATACCCCAGATGGTCAACTTTAGCAATCAGGAGCTCCTCAGTTGCTCATGGCAAACTCTACCTTGGAGTTTACAAAGACATGGCTAGAAAAGCCACACTAAGTAATTTACTACACTGCACCCATGGTTCCTAGCCAGAGCTACGTGCATTCAGGTAGACTGAAGGGAACCTACAGATACAGAGTTGGAAGGATTTTCCAACAAAATACCCAAGTGTATATCCAGGTAAACAGACAAACGACGGCCCGCACATGATAGGCAGTAAGGCAGGAGCCCCCTCTTCCTTCCACATCCACAGCCCTTTCTGGTGCT
Source organism: Orycteropus afer afer (assembly GCF_000298275.1). NCBI lineage: Eukaryota > Metazoa > Chordata > Mammalia > Tubulidentata > Orycteropodidae > Orycteropus > Orycteropus afer. The sequence continues at coordinate 11,197 of NW_006923073.1, read as the reverse complement.
TCCCATGGGCCAACCCAGCCAGAAATCTCAGGGCACAGAGCTGATTGACACAGGCCCTAAAGGCCGCCCTTCCATCTGAACAGGGAAGCGAAGAGGTAGGGAGAGCTGTGAAGGAGCCAGGAGAAACATACATGATGACAGGACAAAAAGTACACTTCTCCAACAACATAGAGCAATACCAGACATATACACAGCCAATGAAAATACTCACATGCTATGAAGCTAAAACTTGGTAGAGTTGTAAGAAATGAGATCAATCCACTATGATAGTTGCAAATTTTAACAAACATTTCTAATATTTGATAAGTGAAGAAGACAGAAATGAGCAGTGATATAAAAGATTGAAACACATTGAATAGGCTTTTCCTAGTACACAAATAAAGTTTTGTATCCTGCAAATAATGAGTATACATTCTTCTCTAGCACTCATGTAATATTTATAAAAACACACTATGGACTGGCCCATAAAGAAATCCTCACCAAATTTCTAGGACTAGCTGTGATTCAGTTTATGATCTCTGACAAGCATAATTCAGTTAAAAGTCAGTAACAAAAAAGAAATGAAAACTCTCTGTATGTTTTAGAATCAAAGTAAGTCCTTGGTAAATAACTTATGGGTTAAAAACAAAATTAAGTATCCCTAAAACTGAATGATAATTACTCCCTACAAATGGAAATCTGAGGAATGCAACAAAAGTGGTGCTCAGCACTCCCCATTCTCAAAACCTACTATACAATCACAGTAGTCAAAATAGCCTGGTATTGGTACAGCAACAGACACATTGACCAGTGGAATAGAATTGAGAACCCAGAAATAGATCCATCCTCTTATGGTTAGCTGATCTTTGACAAGGGGCCAAAATCCATTAAATGGGGAAAAGACAGTGTCTTTTAAATATGGTGCTGGCAAAATTGGATATCCCCTTAGGAAAAAGTAAAACAAAATACCTCACACCATACACAAAAACTAAATCTACATGGATCAATGACATTAATGTAAAACCTAAAACTATAAAGTTCATCAAAGAAAAAATAGAGGCAAAATTAGGGGCCCTAATGTATGGCATTAATAGACTACAAAATATAAGTAAAAATGCACAGACAGTAGAAGAGAAACTAGATGAGTAAGACCTTCTAAAAATTAAATTCTTACTCTCCTCCAAAGACTTCTCCAAAAGAGTAAAATGAGAACCTGCAGGTTTGGAAAAAAAAAAAAAATCATCAACATATCTGACAAGGGACTTCTCTCTAAGATTAATAGAAAACTCCAAGACCTCAACAGCAAAAAGACAATCAATCCAATTGAACAACGGGTAGAAGACATGAACAGACTTCACCAAAAAGGATATTCAGGTGGCCAAGAAACACATGAAGAAATGGTCACGATCATTAGCCATTGCAACGCAACAATGCAATACATTGCCGTGGAGTCAGATCCAACTCATAGTGACTTCTCCTGGGGTTTCCCAGGAGGTATCATGGAAGTAGATTGCCCAACCATCCTTCTGAGGAGTGGCTGGTGGGTTTGAAACACCAGCCTTCTGCTTAGCAGTCAAATGCCTTAGGCACTACCCCACCAGAGCCGTTAGAGAGATGCAAATCAGCACCAATGAGATACCATCTCACTGAAATAATAAAAGCAAAGTTCAATAAGATGGAAAACAACAAATTCTGTTGAAAATGTGGAGAGATCAGGACTCTCATACACTGCTGATGGGACTGTCAAATGATACAACCACTGTGGAAAATGGTATGATGATTCCTTGAAATTTTGGAAATAGAAATACTATTTGATCCAGCAATACCATTACTAGGTGTATATCCTAAAGAAGTGAGGGCCAGGATATTTCTGCATACATATGTGTATGGGCTATAAGTATGTCCACATATATAATAGAGGTAGTGGGGCAAATTGATGATAGCTCCTTAGCCACAGCCAAACACCCTGAGGGTGTCACTGGTCTCAGTGGGCTCAGGACCATGGCCACGGGGCACATCAAGCTCAAATAGCATAACATACTACACTCTCATTGGTATTTGATCAACTTCTTTATCTTTTCCTTAGAAGCTCTGGGATCCAGGATTGTCACCCATAGCCATTTCCTTTGTTTTCTTGAGTCTTTGTTATTGAGGGTCTGGATAGTGTATCTGCCTAGTCTGCTATCTTGGATCCTCTGGGACCTAGTCATTTTCAGGACTCTCCATTCCAAAAGTCTCTGATTAGATAGTGAAAAAAAGTCTGGGCTCTTTATTTTGTTTGCAATTATCTGTATTAGTTATGTCTTGCTGCTTAACAAACTACCCCAAAACGTGGTGCATGGAAACCACAAACATTCTATCTGAGTTTCTGTGATTCAGGAATTTTGAATCAGCTTAGCTGGGCGATTCTGTCTCAGGTTCTCTACAAGTTGGAGTCAAAGTGTTGGCTGGTTGCAGTCATCTGAAGGCTTGCCTGGAGCTGGAGGATCTGCTTCTAAGGTGGCCTACTAATATGGCTCTTGACTGGAGACTGCAGTTCTTCACCACGGTAACTTCTCCTTTGGGCAGCTTGAGTGTTCCCACAACATGGTAACTAACTTCTCCAGAGCAAGTGATCCAAGAAGCCAAGTGGAGGTGGTAATGTCTTTTATAACCTAGCCTTGGAACTCCAAACCAAACCAAACGCTGGGTCAATTCCAACTCATAGGGACCACCATTGGATTTCTAAAGCTATAAATCTTTATAGCAGTAGATCGCTCCATCTTTCTTCTGTGGAGCAGCTGGTGAGTTCAAACCACAGACCTTGTGCTTAACATCCAAATGCCTTACTCACTACCCTACCAGAGCTCTTTACCCTTGGAAGGCCCACACCATATTGCCATGCTCCATATTCTCTTATTCAAAGGAAATTACACATTCATTGGGAGGGGAGTTAGGCTGTACCTTTTCAGAGGAGAAGGTCAAATAAATTATGGACATATTTGAAAATCACCGTACCTGGCAACTTGAGGCCTCCACAGCTTACAACACACCTCTCTGGGGCTCCTTCCATGACTATTCAGTACCACTTCTTCAGCAGTGTTTTTCTGCTCTAAACACAGAACTCAGAAAAAGTACCATGATTTCATGCTCTTTGCACTTGTGCTCTGTGATCTCGAACTGGTAAGGCAGATGTCTTTATTTTCTAGTAGTTTTGTTTCCTATCAGTAGGCAGGCATCATGTATTAATCCTCTTTCTACCCCCACAGTTATGAGAATAGTATTATACCTGGTAGGGTTGGTATTTCATGAACACTTTTTGGATGGACAGATGACTGGCTGGATGGACAAGGGGATGAATGGTTGGACAAATGGATAGATGGATGGATAAAAGAGTGGATAAAGGGAGAAATCGATGGAGACATAAATGGATGCACAGATGGATCATTAGATGACAGATGAAGCATGGACAAATGGATGGCTCAGGATGAAGGATGGATGTGTGAAGGCATGGATGATGGATGGATGGATGGATGGATGGTTGGATGGATGACCTGGAAACATTATCTGAATTGGGTTCCAGGAAGGTGATTATAGGCAGCCCTAGTCTTGGTCATGGTACTTTGTTCATGGAGTTTCTTGGGTGTGACAGCTTGATAACAGTTTGTGTTTTTGTTATAAGTCTCCAGGGGCACAAACAGTTTGCACTCTGCTGCTAACTGAAAGGTTGGTGGTTTGAAGCCACTCAACAACACTGGGGAAGAAAGGCCTGATAATCTATTTCTGAAAGATCACAGCCATGAAAATCTATGGTACTCAGTTCTACTCCATAAAACATGGAGTCACTGCTGACTCGACAGCACCTAACAACAACAGCAACAATGAGTGGAAGTCAACTCGACAGCAATGAGTATTATTATTTTTTTCTTTTTACTGAACAACAATGAATAAGGCCCAGTAAGCTGCCAACCAGTACACACAGCAGGGCCATTTTTTTTAGTTATTGCAAGCAGAATTCAGATGTTAGGAGGAACCTGATAATCGACTCCACTTGCCCAGGATTGCACCAGCATCCTCATCGGGAATCAGGGAACCAGCCAGCAGAAGCCCCTCTTCCACTGCCCCCACAGTTAGCAGCACCTGCCCCTGTGCATCCCTGGTCAGAGGACCTGGCTGTGACAGAGCAGGCACTGCGTTTCTGTGTAGCCATGTTTGGTGGCTGACAATTTTACCAGTACTGTGCTGGTTTAAGAAGCTCTGGGGGTATAGTGCCTAAAGCATTTGACTGCTAACCAGAAGGTTGAGGGTTCAAACCCATCTGCTGCTCTGTATAAGGAAGATGGAGCAATCTACTTACCTAAGGATTTACTGCCTCAGGAAGATACTGGGGGTTGCTAGGAGTGGAATGGACTTGATGGCAGTGACTTTGGGTTGTTTTTTTGTGCTGCTTTACTTTCTTTTTTCTTTCTTCTTAGTTCTTCCCTCTTCTCCTGTCGACTTCTTTCTTTTCTTCTTTATCCTTCTGCTCTTTGTTGTTGTTTTTCTGTTTTGTTTTTGTTTTTTGATCCCATGTAACATGTGGCCCATCTTTGTTGTCTGTACCTCCCATGTACCTCTCTATGTCTTTCTCATCCTCAATGCTGCCATATTGGTCACTCACATTTGGTACATTGCCCTTCTCTTCACCCAAATCA
>NW_006923073.1:4304-5309 GCF_000298275.1 Orycteropus afer afer | reverse complement strand
TGATAGCATTGTACTTCAGGATAGATCTTGAAACATTCCTTGTGACGATGAATGCCACACTATTCCTCAATTTGTCATTCCCGGCATAGTAGATCCTGTGGCTGCCTTATTCAATATGGCCCAAACTGGTCCATTTCAGCTCACTAATGCTTAGCATATCGATCTTATGTACTCCATTTCATTTTTCACAACTCCCAGGTTTCCTACAGTCATACTTCATACATTTCATGTTTTGATTATTAATGGATGTTTGCAGCTTTTTCTTCCCCTTTTCAGTTGTGCCATATTAGCAAACGGAGGTCCCGAAAGCAGGTCAGAGTACTGAGGAGGCAGCTCTTCCCCAGTCATATTTTGAGTGCCTCCTGACCTGTGGAGCTCATCTTCCAGCACTGTATCAGACAGGGCTATTCATAAAGTTTCCCAGGAATATATCAGACAGTGTTTCACTGCTATTCATAAGGTTTTCACTGGCCAATTCTTTTAGAAGTGGATGGCTTGTTTCTTCTCCCTAGTCTGTCTTAGTCTAGAAGCTCCACTGAAACCCGTCTACCACGGGTCACCCGGCTGGGATTTAAAATGCCTGTACTTCAAGTAACACCAGGTGAATTTATGATCTTAATCATCACATCAGTAGTCCAGCATAGACTCCAGCCTCTCAGCAAAGCACAAGCCACCACAGTATGAAGGGACAGACAAGTGAAACAGTGTCAACATCGTTTCTTATCAGGCTCCTCCATCCTTCAAGATAGTAACAAAGTAATGCTCCTAACGAATTAAAGGTTCTCAAACATATTAAGGCAAGATACAAAACTAGACATAGTATTATCCAATTAGATATACAAGTGTATATGCATACCTGCACACTTATAGAAAGAAATCCTGGTGGTGCAATGGTTAAGTTCCCCGCTGCTAACCACAAGGTTGGTGGTTTGAACCCACCAGGCTATGAGGGAGAAAAGTCCTGGCTGTCTGCTCTAGTAAAGATCATAACCTAGAAAGCCCTTG
>NW_006923073.1:3425-4204 GCF_000298275.1 Orycteropus afer afer | reverse complement strand
AAGGAAGACAAGTAAGAGCTGATGCTTTTGAATTATGGTGTTGGTGAAGAATATTGAAAGTACCATGGACTGCCAGAAGAACGAACAAATTCGTCTTGGGAAAAGTGCAGCCAAAATGCTCCTTGGAAACAGGAATGGCCAGCTTCATCTCACCTACTTTGGTCTGAAGGGACCATTTTCTGGAGAAGGATATCATGTTGGTAAAATGGAGGATCAGAATAAAGGCAAGATGGTGGACTAAGCAGAAAGACTGCACAGACCCTCTTCAACAAAGAAAAGGGAAACCAATTACCACAGACGCAGAAGATAATCTTGGACCCCTGAGCCTTGAAGGGAAGGATACAGAAGTGGACTAAACCTCAACTAGCAGAATATGTGTGAAAATACCAAAAAAAGAGACATACGGAGCTGCGGTCTGGCAGAGATCCTGAGTGATCCTGATGGCACAGGCCTGCTTGGAGATTCCCAAGTGGTGGTAGGACCTCAGAATTAACCTAAAAATCACCCTGCTAGCCAGGGACTGCACGGAGGACTGAGCACAGTGGCTGGGGAATAAACAGAGAAGGTGAAGAGAAAGGCGGGCTGAGCTGTGGACTTTTGCCGGTCCGGAGGTTGCCGCCATTTTGAAGGTTAAAAAAGGGGCTTGAGTATTTTGGATATTTAAAGAGACAGCACTCTCGCAAATTTCTGGGGCTTAAGAACACGTTCTGCTTTCCAGCAACCCCAAGGACACTCGGGACCTGCAAGACTGAAAAGGTATGACATTCCTCTTGTTACTC
>NW_006923073.1:0-3325 GCF_000298275.1 Orycteropus afer afer | reverse complement strand
CCTTGAGGTAGTTCTACTCTTTCATACAGGGTTACTATGAGTCGCAATTGCCTCGACGTCATAGGACACCACCACCACTTACAAACAAAAGACTGGAAGGGACAAAGTCAGGATGTTATTAGTGGATTTTCTGGGTGGTGGGATTAAAGGTGATTTCACCTCTTGGTATTTTCCCAAAAATTTACTACAATAGGCACTGATTTTTATAATCAGGGGAAAATAGTATTATAAATGTCAATTTTTCTTTTTTCCTTTAAGTTTTCACAAGAAAAATATTTAAAAGACAATCCAGTGACTTGAAATCAGGGCTGTTTCTCTCTATCCAGTCACTGTTGTGACATTGTCATATAACTGTTTATCTTTTTCAGATGGAAATGACCATCTGGTCAAAATTTGGGATATAATGAGGGTGAAGTGACCCACGTTGGGGTGGGACACAGTGGCCGCATCACTAGAATCCGGATCAGTCCAGGCATTCAATACATCATCAGTGTGAGTGCCGATGGAGCCATTTTGAGATGGAAGTACCCTCATACCTCATGAAGCAGCTTGGACCACCTGGAGTCATAGCTTCATATAGTTGAAGACTGAGCTTATGTAACTCCAAGACTGGTCTAGATTTCTCAGGCCTGCGTTTTTGTTCTTTAGTTAAAATATTGTACATATGCTTTTCTTCTTTCCTTTGTAGAGTGCACTTTTCATTCCTAAATTTTATATTCAAATTGAAATGTGCTCAAGAACAATTAATTCAGACTGCAATTAAAACAATTTTAAAAATTGTGAATAAATGCCAGATGTTGGCTTCCTGTCAATCTCTTTTCTGTGACTTTGCAAATGCCCTTCCTCATGATTTCTCCTTAGATAGCATGACTATTAGCCTCTGAAATTAACACCAGGTGAATTTATGTTCTTAATCATCACATCAGTAGTCCAGCTGCATGTGGCAAGACTTGGGTTTGACTCTAGATCTTGGGTAGGTTTCTTAAGTCTCTTAGCCTCAGTTTCCTCTCTTGTTAAGTGACAATAAATTCTTGCTCAAAAGGTTATTGTGAGAATTTAGTGATATAATGTATTGAAGCTACCACTCATCTGTCATATTGTCATAACTGTGATGACCGGCACGTTGCTATGATGTTGGAAGCTATGCCACCAGTATTTCAAATACCAGCAGGGTCACCCTCGTGGGCAGGCTTCAGCAGAGCTTCCAGACTACAAAAGGCACCAGGGAAGAAAGGCCTACAGATTTACTTCCAAAAATTAGCCAATGAAAACCTATGGATCACAGGATATTGTCTGAGGCTTAAACTTACTTCAGATCTATCATCAGATGGGATTGATTGCTAGAGACGGACAGCATGTTTGGCAAAGTGGGAGCTAAGCAAGGGGAGGGAAACCCTCAGTGAGAGAGCCTGACCCAATGGCCACAACAATGGTCTCGAAGATGCCCATGACCCTGAAGACTGTGCCATGTTCCAGTCCGTTACACATACAGTCACCATGAATCAGGAGATAAACCAATGGGACTGACAAGAATACTAATGATGTAGTAAAGCACCAGTAGAATTCTTGGCACAGAGTAGAGAGCTGAACACAAATTATGTTGCACTGTCAAAGAAGATGTGTTTTGTTAGGAGTCTTGGGGTGGCTACCAAAGATGATATTTCAGAGATGCTTTATTGGGGATGGCTTTAAAATTGTTGTTCTGTGCTTACTGCCAGGAGGGTGATGGAATGGACTTTGTGTATTAATCATCTAAACTGAAATCTTTTTCCGGAGAAGGTAAATGAGGGCATTCTCCATGAACACATCAGGTCTCCACTCACAGTCTTTTGTTCTAAGAATATTCTTTATCCTTTAACTAGTGCTTCTTTTTTGCATCAGGTAAACTGCTGCTGTCCTGTTTGAAACAACAAGAAGGATACTTAGTAAATGACAATCAGTAAATAAGAAGTAACATCTCAGGGCGTTGATGTAATATGCATCCTGCTGATCTCTCTTGAAGGGAAAAAGTTATGAGAAATTCATTTTGCAAGTCCTTGTCTGATTAATTATAAACCTGACACTTACAGGATGATGAGAGCAGATGCCCCCAGGGCTACCCAGGGAATTGAGGATGAGGCAAGGCCAAACTCCTCCTCCTTCTTCTTTCTTTTCTTTTTTTAAAATTTTATTGTGATTTGGGTGAAAGTTTACAGAGCAAATACATTTTCAATGCAACAATTTATTCACATTTTGTTTCATGACATTGATTGCCATTCCCACAATGTAACAGCTTTCTTCCCACTCCCTCCATGTAGTTAAGCCTTCCCTGTGTCCTTCTGTCCTACCCATTCCTGACCCCTGAACCATCTCCCTGTGCAAATGCTTCCCTTCTCTTCTCCCATGATGACCTTTCTAAAGAGTGTATCTACCTGATGTAAATGTTCACTCTGTGTGTGGCATGGGAGCTCTGGTCGCGTAGTTCTTAAGGCATTTGACTGGTGGTTCAAATTCACCAGCTGCTCCTCGGGAGAAGGGCTGGGCAATCTACTTCCTTAGTGATACTGCCTGGGAAACCCAAGGAAGGGTCACTCGGAGTCAGATCTGACCCGACGGCAGTGAGTATTGTTTGCTGGAAGCCAAAGCAGTGAGTTCAATTCCAGACCTAATGGGTAGCTAGTGGCCATATTCTTTGGGGTCTCACCAGAGTCTATCAGACCAGTAAGCCTGGTCTTTTTTATGAATTTGAGTTTTGTTCCACATTTTTCTCCCACTCAATCCAGGATCTCCTGAATTAATCCTTCCTGAGTGGTTGGCAGTGGTAGGCAGGCACCGAATAGTTCCTCTGGTCTCATGGCCATGGTCCACTTATCCGTAGGACTAATTGTTTCCACTTTGGTATTCTTCATTCTTCTTCGCTGTGGATGTGGAGAGACCCATTGTTGCATCTAGATGGCCACTTGCAAGCTTTTAAGACCTCAGTCACTACTCACCAAAGTAGGATGCAGAACCATGTTTATGTGTAGTATATTATGCTAATTGAGCTTGATGTCCCTGTGACCATGGTTCCAAGTCCACAGGTCCAACTCCTCACTCCATCAGGGTGGTTGGCTGTGGCCATGTAGTTATCCCAGCTTAGCGTCTTGTTAGCTGTATGGAGAGTCTTACAGCACATACAAATATGTATGTAGAAATATTGTCTGCCAACCTTATATATTGTCTTGGGTATATTCCTTTGTAAGGCCAAGCTCATCCTGATTGGGCAGCAACTCAACAAGGAGTTTGTCTTCAGGAGTGAACACAGGGGGCACACCCAAGAGCAAGAAAACTTCCTGGTAAGCAAATA
>NW_006923072.1:60916-78007 GCF_000298275.1 Orycteropus afer afer | reverse complement strand
GGGTTTGAACCACCAGCCTTCTGGTTAGCAGTCAAGTGCCTTAGGCACTACGCTACCACAGCTCCCGTGTATTGGGGAAGGATGGTTAATCTTTTGTTTCTTATAATTATTTATTTTTACTCCTTATAATGTTAAAGTTTATACCTGGATTTGCTTAGCTTTTTCAAATTCTATGAGAAATGAATTAATAAAATATTAAATTTATTCTTTCTTTTATTCGGTTCTGACTCATAGGGACCCTATAGGACAGAGTAGAAGTGCCTCAGAGAGATTCTGAGGCTGTATTCATTATGGGAGCAGACTGCCTCATCGTTCTACTGTGGAAAGTGCTGGTGAGTTTGAACCACTGACTTTCAGTTGGCAGTCCAGCGCTTAATTACCAAACCACAGGGGCTCCTTTTCTTTGTCCTAGAGTGCTGCATATTCTGTGACATTTCCTGCATTAAAAAACAAAACAAAACATTCCCAGTGTAGTGTTTACTAATGTGTAATTCTTAAATAGCCAAGCCCACTGCCATCCAGTGGATTCTGACTCATAACAACTCCCATTGGCTTTCCAAGGTGGTAAATCTTTATAGAGGTAGACTGTCTCATCTTCCTTCTGGAGTGACTGTTGTGTTTGAACTGCCAACCTTCTGGTTAGGACTTCTGGTGGAGTAGTGCCTAAGGCATTGAGATGCTAGCCAGAAGGTCTGTTGTTCAAACTCCCGAGCTGATCTGTGGGAGGACTGTGAGGCAATCTACTTCCGTAAAGATTAACTGCCTTTGAAACCCAACGGGGGTTGCTCTGAGTGGGAATCTACTCCATGGCAGTGCATTGAAGGTCTAAATAAGGAGCTCGGGTGGCGCTGTGTGAAGGCTGGTAACCAAAAGGTAGGTGGCTTGATCCCACCAGTGTCTCCAGGGGAGAAAGATGAGGCAATATACTTCTGGAAAGATTTATAGCCATGGAAACCCAAAGGTAATTGTTACCAGTCAGAATCAACATGATGGCAGTTTTTTTTTTTTTTTTTTTGGTAGCATCAAAATAATCATAGTAATAACCGTCATTCTTTAAAGATGCAACACTTGCCAGTCACTTTGCCAGGTGCTTTACAAGCATTATATACATTTACAAGCCGTAGAAGACAAGGCTGATCGAACTCATTTCACGGACAAAGGACTTGGAGCTCATGGAGTTAGGCAATATGAGCTAGTTCACAAGACTGGTTTATGACTGAGTGGGATTAGACTCCTGGCTTGAATGTGTTTGGAGCCCATACTGTTCCAATTCTCCCAGGCAAAGGCAGACATTGTATATCTTAATTCACTTCTCTTCTTACAAGATTTATCTCAGACAATCAAAAGAAGGACTCTGGCCAAAGTACTAACCAGAATACATAGCCAGAGCCCTATGAATACCAGATTGTATGAGAAACATGACTAAGAAAAAGAAAGATAATATTTGTGACAATATAATCATTTCTACATGCAATGTCAGATTACCTCAAAAGACCCCTTTGCCTTTGGTTCAATTCATAGCAACCCTACATCCTGTGGAGCCCTTGCCTGTAGAACTCACCCACTGTCATCAAGTCCATTCTGACTCATAGCGATCCTTGTCGGGTTTCCACGGCTGTAAATCTTTGCAGAAGTAGATTGCCCCATTTTCCTGCCATGGTGCAACTACTGGGTTTGAACCGATGACCTTCTGGTTAGCAGCCAAATGCCTTACCCACTATGCCGCCAGAGCTCCTTCCCCTGTACCCTAGAGCATCACAATAATGTTGACCTCATGGGTCCGTTGTGAGGAATAAATGACATGAAGCATGCAAACTATGTGTGGCATGTAGGAGCTACTGAACAAATATGAATTGTTATTATTTTTAAAATTCCTACTGCTAATATCAGGAGCTCTGGTAGCCTAGTGCCTAAGGCAGTTGGCTGCTAACCACAGAGCAGTTTCCAATGACTCCTTCTCTAAATTCAGGATTATATCCCATGTACAAGGAAGGATGCAAGGGCTGGTGAAGAAACACAGAAGCAGTATGCATAATCCAGGTTGAAGACTGGCATATGTGAAGCTGGACAGGGAAGGTTTCCTGAGTATCCTGTTGGTATACCTCATGACTCAGACACTAGGTGTGGCTGATGGGAAGGGTGGATACCTGAAGGGAGAACTGAACTATGGGGAAATCTATACAGATGGACCCAGGGGCAAGGGATGACCAAGTATCTAAACCTCCCTCTCCAGAGTGAAGAGCTACACTTAATAGAGCAGTTGCTATGTGGGGTGGGGAGGACATGGCTGGAGATGGGACAGACAAGGGCCATCTACAGAGGGTAGGAAACCTCTCAGACAGGAGAAAACATGATTCTGGTTTGTCTTTCCCACTAGGAGCAGGGCCTATCCTTCAGAAGAGGGAACTGTGAAGAGTTGGTCAGAAGGTCAAGATGGAGAACTCAACAGAGAGACACGCTGAGAAGATTCAGGTTAAGGTTTCTGTAATATAAGATGGTGCTGGGTATAGAGAAAATATGACTATCAGTGTATGCTTTCAAGAAACACTGGTGTGAGAACAGGAAGACCTGGGGTAAATAAATCCCATAGACTATCCTCAAATTATGTTCTATTGATATTTTACCTCCCCTCCTTAGACTTGCTTTTAGAATGTGGAGCACAGAGTTCTTTTCATCTCATAAAAGATACTATGGAGTAGTGAGAAGAGTACTGAATGAGGAGATGCAAGGTTTGCCTCAGGCTGGGATGACTGAAGATAGTATGTGCTCTAAATGGATTAGGACAGTCCAACTTCTGTCCCTTACTAGCTGTGTGATCTTGGGGAAATTTCCTAAGCTCTCTGATTATGAGGTTCTTTGTCTATAAAATGAGTTTCCCCTTGCAGTACTGGTGGAAAGATCAGAGATAATCTATTCAAAGCACGAAAACAACTTCCTGGCATATATTAAATCTTTAATAAATGAAAACCATTACCATAACAGACCACAAAAACATTGTTCTACATCCTACTTTGGTGAGTAATGACTAGAATCTTAAAAGTTTGCAGACGACCATCTAGATACTATGGGTCTCTCCTTGTCCAGACCAAAGAAGAATGAAGAAAACCAAAGACACGTGGAAACAGTTAGTCCAAGGGACTGGTAGACCATGCGATCCTCAGCCTATATGACCATGAGACCAGAAGAACTAGATGGTGCCCGGCTACCACTGTCAACCACTTGGGGGAGGTTTGATACAGGAGATCCTGGATAGAGTTGGAGAACAATGTGGGACGAAACTGAAAAGCAGAAAAAAGACCAGGTTTGCTGGTCTGGTAGAGCCTGGTGAGACCCCTGAGACTATGGCCCCTAGTTACCCTTCAGGTCTGGAACTGAACTCACTCCTGTGGCTTCTAGCCAAACAATGGACAGGCATATGGGGTGAACATTCACATCAGGTAGATCCACTCCTTTGAGAAATCAATCATAGGAGAACAGAAGGGCAGTGTTTGCACAGGGAGACAGCTCGTGGGGCGAGAGTACATCTCAGAAGGGAAGGACACAGGGAAGAGGTAGCTACAGGGATGAAGTGGGAAAAGAGCTGTTAAATTGTGGGTAATTGCAGTCAGTGTCATGAGGCAAAATGTGTATGAACTGCTGTATGGAAAATGAATTTGCTCTGTAAACTTTCACCCAAATCACAATAAAAATTTATTTAAAAAAAGAAAGAAAGAAGGAAAGAAATTCATTACTATTACTACTGCTGACTGTAGATACTGCTACCTTCCCATGTGGAGTTTTCTAATACTTTATATTTTTAAATATCAAGCAGCTTTCAGGAAACTTGAGGTACCTAAGACCTAGAATAAGGAGCTGGTTTTTGGTGACATAGTGGTGAAAGCATTCAGCTTCTAACCAAAAGGTCGGCAATTTGAACCCACCAGCTGCTTGGTGGGAGAAAGATGAAGCAGTCTGCTTCTGTAAAGATTACAGCCAAGGTAACTTTGTGAGATGGCTCTACACCATCCCGAAAGTGTTACTTTGGGTGGGAATTGGCTCAATGGCAGTGAGTTTTTTGGATAAGACCCAAAATACCAAAACAGTCACAAATGCTGAACACCTTCTCCTCCTCCGCTAGATAGGACACTTTAATTTGGATGCAGGTGAGTCATTCTCAGCTGGATGCAACTCCAAACTTCTGTAAAAGAACCAAACCACCTCCATAGGGATGATTTCAACTCATGACAACCCTGTGGGTTACAGAGTAGAATTTCACCATAGGGTTTTCTTGGCTGTAATCTTTATGAAAGCAGATCACCAGGCCTTTCTTCTGTAGTGCCACTGGGTGGGTTCAAACTGTTAAACTTTAGGTTAATAGTGAAATGCAAGCCATTTGTGCCACGCAGGGACCTTATCAAAACGACCAACTAAAAACCTGCTCCCATCAAGTCAATTCCAAATCATAGTGACCCCCATAGGGTTTCCAAGGTTGTACATGTTTACAAAAGCAGGCTGCCTCAACTTTCTCCCACGGAGTGGCTGGTGGGTTTGAACGGCCTACCTTTTGCTTAGCAGCTGAGTGCTTTGACCACCACTACACCACCAGAGCTTCTTGTGTAAAAGGCCAGATACTCTTATATCCTTCTCCTTATTTCACTCCCAACTGTATCTTCAAACAAACCATCCCAATTACCACTCATTTCTCAGCTGCAAAAATCCAGCCCTTGTCAAAAAACGAATTCGCAACCCACATCAGCTCAGAAGAGTGTATTACTTATTACTTGGTGACCACTTAGAGATGATGCCGGTTAAGCAATTACTCTACAAACTGTATTTAAATGTAATGGGAAAAGGGCCCAGAACATCTGCCTTGCCTTTGTCAGTGTAAAGTTTCTCTCTAGTTTACCCAGAATTCAAGAGTAACTGAACCAAACCCCTTCCCTCCTTCTTTTTAATTGTCCCCCAGATCTATCGTGACATCTCACAATCTTACAAGATAACTGTTCTCAGACACAAAAATACTAATATCCCTAAGAATAGCATGTCTTCCAAAGACCAGATGTTCAATTACCGTTAAGGGATAAATGAGTCAATGAGGATGGCATCCGATTTATTTAGATGTAATTTCTCCTATATTCTAAATAACCTAAGCAAATGTAGGTATGTATCATTTAATTTTAGATAACATCAGATTAATTGTAGTAGGTAAGACAAGAAATGATTATCTTTTACTTGATTTTGTTCTACTTCTTGACCCTAACCATTTTACCTTTATCTCCCCCAAAAAACTGCTTATCCAAAGCCAAGGTATCCTGTTCCAGATTACAAAATAAGCAGAAGGCTTCCCATTTTGCTTTACAAAATATAAAAACTCCTACTTTTAAACCTGATACACAGGAATAAATGAGTAACCAGAATGATTCAGAAACTTATATTCAGAAGATACTTAAAGTATCTGTTAAAAGGAAGAACATTTGAAAAATAACTGCAAAAAAGAGGAAAGAAAAATCTTCAAGGTAGCACACAAACAGAAATACAAAGATGATACACATCCATGGCGAAGGGAGTTACCATCAGGGAATCAGATGCTCTAAGTCAGGGAGAGGGCAGATGATTCCAGGATGTCTGTTCCATTGGGAACACATGCAGCCTTCAGAGGAGCAGGGTGTAATGAGCTGCTCAGGTTCCAGAGCTGGGCAAGAGAGTTCGTGAGGGAAGTCTCAGGGGAAGGGTGCTATAGTGCAGGAAAAACTGGAGCTGGGCACAATACCAGCCCCCAAGTGGAGCCACCTTTCAAGGAACCTTGGAGCTACAGACAGAAAAAGACTATGCAGATGAACCTGCAGATAATCCCCACATTTTGATTTCTTCTGAATTTGATGTTGCTTCTTTTGGCCTGATTTTATACTACACACACACACACACATAATAGAAATAAAAAGACAAAACCAATTGCCATCAAGTTGATTCCAACTCATGGTGACGCTGTGTGTGGCAGAGTTGAAATTTGCCCCGTGGCGTTCTCACGGCTGTGACATTTAAAAAGCTGAATGCCAGCTCTTTCTTCTCAGACATCTGAGTGGGTGCAAAGGACCAATCTTTCAGTTAGTAGCCAAGCACTTAACTGTTTGTACCACCCAGGGATGGTATTTTGGGTACATTTTGAGTCCTTTGATCCATCTGAGATACATTTTGTAGTGGGACGAAGGCAACTGAATTAAGAGACACAAGAAGAGGAACAGTGTGGGCCCCACAATGGTCCCAGCTCTGTCACTTACCACTTTGTGAGTTGGGGGATTTTACAGTTTTTCATGAGCCAACCAAGACTGGAAACCTTATCTTCTAGGAGTGATGGATATCAGTACTGGATAAAAACCATCTGGAAAGATGACTGGCAAATATTGTGACTTTAATGAGTGTCTCATGAGGAATTAGCATATAGTCATTCAAACAGAACAAGGGGATACTGCATGGTTTAAAATCAGGGAAGCTGTGTGTCGGGGTTGTATCCTTTCACCATATTATTCAATCTGTATGCTGAGCAAACGATCCAAGAAACAGGGCTATATGAAGAAGAATGCAGCATCAGGATTGGGAAAGGCTCATTAACAAGCTGCAATATGCAGATGACCAACCTGCTTGTGAAGGTAGCGATGACTTGAAGGACTTACTAATGAAGATCAAAGATCAGGACCTTCAGTATGGATTACACGTCAACATAAAGAAAACAAAAATCTTCAGAACTGGACTGATGAGTAACATCATGATGAATGGAGAAAAGATTGAAGTTGCCAAGGATGACATTTTACTTGGATCCACAATCAATACCCATGGAAGCAGCGGTCAGGAAACCAAACAACACGCTGCATTGGGCATATCGGCTGCAAAACGCCTCCTTCATTTAAAGTGCTTAAGAGGAAAGGTGTCAGTTTGAAGACTAAGGTGTGTCTGACCCAGTCCACATACGCGTTTGAGAGCTGGACAATCAGTAAGGAAGAATGCGGAAGAACTGATGCATTTGAAATGTGGTATTGGTGAAAAATATTGAATGAACCATGTACAGCTAAAAGGAGGACTAAACCTGTCTTAGAGGAAATGCAGCCAGAATTCTAAGTTCCTTAAAAGCAAGAATGGCCAGAATATGTCCCTTGTACTTGGGTCATGTTGTCAGAAGGGACCAGTTCCTGGAGGAGGGTCACATGCTTGGTAAAGTGGAGGGTCAGCTCCAAAAGTGGAAGACCCTCAACAGGGTGCACTGAAACTGTGACTGTAACGATGGGCTCAGCCACGGCAACGATTGTGAGGAGGACGCCAGTCTGGGCAGTGTTTCATTCCGACCCCAAAACACCTCTAAAAGCAACAAAAATAATAAGTGGCATTTAGCACTGTGATGATTTTTACCCAGGTGATACCACCCTCTTCCAGGTAAACTTTTTTCCTCCTTAATCCAGGAGATGTCAGGGAATATGCAGTGTTCTTGGACAAAAAACATCAATTCGGCACATAATTCTTCTTAATAAGTAAAACTAAGTAGATATTCTAATACCATATCAATTATTTAGTTTGGATATGGGCTTCTCATCCACTGCTGGATGCAAATCAAAGCTGCTAGAATTTGTGTCAAAGAACAACTAGCTCTTCATCCTCCCAGCTGCACTTCCATCCAAATCCCCTCTATTTCCATTCATTTATCCTCTACTGAAACTCCTCTATAGAGCTTAGGAGATTGCACTCAATGTACCAGTTACCATCCCATCTGTTCTGACTCTGGGTGACTCTGTATGCATCAGAGTATATCTGTGCTCCATAGAACTTGCTAGGCTGATTTTTCAGAACTAGATTGCTCAGTTTTCTTCTGAGATGCTTCTGGGTGTATTCGAACCTCCAACTTTGCAATGAGCAACAGAGTACTTGCACCATTTGTATTACCCACTTAGAATAACCAAAATAAAAATAAAATGGCCTTTCATTGATTGGGCCCTGGTTCTCCCACGCCTAGGTAAAGAATGCCAGCCCGGCGGATTCTAGACATCTAACCTCAAGAAAGCATCACTCCAAAACTCCCTGGAGAGGTTGGGGGGGGGGCGGGGAAACACCTCATTTGCTTGTATGTGCGGTGTGCTCAACTGCATGAAGAAAGAGCAAAGAACACCTTCCACCACCACCACCGCTACGTGAAGATGTCATTCTGGTTTACCGAGGATCACAGAACACTTCCAAAGAACACGTTCTAAGAATCTGAGGCCTGCTCACCATTTCCACAATCTCACTTAGCTCCCCATCCCACTGAAGAACATTATGTTTCCCATAGCCCTCAAACTGCCTGGCATCAAGAAATTTAAATTTGACTGCCCTCATCTGGAACATTCCCCCTTCTTACCCATACTTTTTACTTTAACTGTAGGAATTAGAGGGTATGTCACCATCTTCCTTTTATGGATGAAGCCTATAGACTAGAAATTTATTAGTATGTTCTTATAGTATGTCATTAAGTCACCCCAGGGGTCACAATGAGTCAAAATCTATTCAATGGCAACATAATATAACAAAACATGGCCACTAAATTAATTTTGACTCATGGCAACCCTGTAGGATAGAGTAGAACTGCCCTACAGAGTTTTCAAGGCTATAAATCTTTATTGAAGTAGCCTGCCACATCTTTCTCTCATGGAGTGGCTGGTAGGTTGTGCTGTTGTTAAATGCCGTCGAGTTGTTTCCAACTCATAGTGACCCCATGCACAGCAGAACGAAACACTGCCGGATCCCGTGCTAGCCCCACAATCCCTGCTATACTTGAGCCCATCATCGCAGCCACCGTGTCAGTCCATCTCGTTGAAGGCCTCCCTCTCTTTCGTCGACCCTCCACCCTACCAAGCATGACATCCTTCTCCAGAGAATGGTCCCTTCTGACAACATGACCAAAATAGGTGAGACGAAGTCTGGCCATTCTTGCTTCCAAGGAGCATTCTGGCTGCACTTCCTCCAGGACAGATCTGTTAGTTCTTTTAGCAGTCCATGGTACTTTCATCATTCTCCACCAGCACCACAACTCAAAAGCATCAACTCTTCTTCGGTCTTCCTTATTCATTGTCCAGCTCTCATATGCATATGAGGCGATTGGAAATATCATGGCTTGTGTCAGGCACACCTTAGTCCTCAAGGAGATATCCTTGCTCCTCAGCACTTGAAACAGTTCCTTCGCAGTTGACTTTCCCAGTGCTGCACGTCGTCTAATGTCCTGACTGCTGCTTCCATTGGCATCGATTGTAGAACCAAGCAACATGAATTCTTTGACAACCTCAATCTTCTCTCCATTTATTGTGATGCTGCTCATTGGTCCAGTTGTGAGGATTTTTGTTTTCTTTATGTTGAGATGTAATCCATACTGCAGACTATATACTGTGTTCTTCAACCTTCATCAGTAGGTGCCTTAAGTCATCCTCACTTTCAGCAAGCAAAGTTGTATCATCTGCATATCTCAGGTTGTTAATGATTCTTCCTTCCAATCCTGATACCACGTTTTTCTTCATATAGTCCAGCTTCTCGGATTAATTGCTCAGCATATAGATTGAGTAAGTGTGGAGAAAGAATACAATCCTGACTCACTCTCTTCTTGATTTTAAACCATGTAGTGTCCCCTTGTTCTGTTCGAACGACAGCCTCCTGGCTGGTAGGTTAGCAATGACCTTTTAGGTTAGCAGCCAAGAGCTTAACCACTCACCACCAAGCTTCCTTAAAATTCTTACTATACCCACAACTATCACAGAGAATTCCAAAAAGCAGGTGGGAGAAGGTTGGACAATCTACTTCCCTAGTGATACCGCCTCCGAAACCCAAGGAGGGGTTGCTATGAGTAGGGTCCGACTCGAAGGCACATAACAACAACAGCAACAACAAGAGATTTGTTGAGATTTAATTTCTCCTACATTCTGGAAGAAGGTAAACACTTTGAGGTAAAGATTATTTCATTTTACAAAATGAGAGACTAAAAGAAGTAAGGTGAACCAAGGATTGGTCATTTTATTTTTCTCTACTTTGCTGAGCCGGCCGTTTGGCTTTGGGGTTCTTTCACATTCCCAGGCCATTCCCGACTGTGAAGTTGCACTATCTTCTCTAGATGGAAAAAAAAAAAGACTTAGACTTCACTAGGGTGTCACCAGTAGCTGCATGTGGCCCCGGATTGTGCACTGGCTGTGGCACTACTGCCAGCCCCGGCTGTATCTGTGGTTTCGGCTCTCTCTTCCTCATCTTTCAAAGCTTCTTCATACCGGGATGCGAAGGCAGTGGGATCTGTACCATTGATCTTGGCCAAAAACTCCAGGATTTTCATCTTGGAGGTTTCAGCGTGGGCTCTGGGACCCCACAGGAACTCGTAGCATGGAGGATAACTGTTGGGCACCTGCCGGTACTCCAGGTACTTCAGCTTCACCAGATCTTTGGTGAGGAGCTTCTTGGGCTCTCCATAGATGAAGTGCTTCTTTCCAGCAAATACACGCATGGAATTCAGGAATTTCCAGATCTCCTCCTCGGTGGCCCGGTTGCCCTTCAGCAAGATCACACCCAGGACAGTCATCAGTAGACCGGTCTTCGGCAACCCCTTGCCACTATGCACCCTTCCGTCATTGGGAAGATTCATTTTGCTGACGAGGGTGTAGGACTGAGTGATGGGGTCGACTTCCTTCACATCAACAGCAAACACAACCTCGAGGCGCTCAGATGCTCTCTTGAGGATTTCAGGGAACTGATCCTCATACTTTTGTTTGACAATCTTCAGCATGTTTGCCTTTGTAATGGGCTCTTCCATTTTAAACTTGTGCAGCAGGAACTGCTCCAACAAACCTGCCTTCTTGGTTAGAGGGTCTCGGCGTGAGCTCTTCTTAGCGGAGGTTGGAGCCTGGGAGATGCTTGGATCTTCTGCGTTTTGGCTGTCGGCAACTTTATTAGATCTTGTAACAGAAATGCCTGAAGAGGCAGCGGTGGTGGATGGGGCTCTCTCAGGCTCCTGGGGAGCTCTCCTGGACCCAGCAGCAGGGGAGCTCTGGGTATTCGGGAGAGCATCCCCAACAGGAAGACAAGAGGAGATGGGTTCTTCTTCCTCTGTGATGGTGGCCTGCGCACCTTTGAGAATCTGCTTCTCACTTTGGGCCTTCTTGAGATTTTTAAAGGTTTGGAGGTGAGCATTTTGATCCCGAGGCATGATGACTCTGATCAGGGATAGCTGGCAGGATCACGGGCAGGGGGTAAAGTGATGTGAGCTCCCAGGAAGAGGGAAGTGGAGCGGGTGTGGATCCCTTTAGCAGGCAGATTGCTCCTTGGCTTTAGTGAGGGACATCCCTGCAGTTTCCCACGAGGGCACTTCTCTAGTCTGGGCTAAGCACAAGGTCAGTTTCCTCCTGTTCAGCCTGTTCTTTGAGAACTCTGTGGAAGAATTTAGAAGGAGAGTTAGGGTACAGCCTGCCAGTCCTTCCTGGGATTTACTAGGGTGACAGCAGGGGCTGCCAGGGGAACCCTCCCTGTTCTGGGTGGGAGGGCTCTTGGTTCACCTTCAGGGCCATATCCCATTAACTGTTGACAGAGCCTGGGCCCCTGCCTCCCACTGTTCTCAAGTTGACACCTGAAAGCTTCTGGAACTCACAAGGAGAAAGTGAAGGGGTGCCTTAGCGCACCTCCCACAGCCAGAGATAACTAGTGTTGACTGCTCTGTGGGTCCTTCTGTATCCTGGGCTCCTGGAGTTCTCAGCCCTCAGTCAGGGTCTTCACTGGGCTCAACAGAGGGGCTGGGATACCTTCTGCTGAATGTTGGCTGGACCCTGAGACCAGAGACCTTCCCTCCTTCTGTCTGATGGTGATAAGTGAGGGGAACCTCAGTCTGACAGCCCTGCCCTGGATCTCTGAGGCTGAAAGCAAGGGTAGGGCTCAACTCCTCATTATCCCTTCTCTTCTGTGCGGGTGGTCCCCTCAGTCCTCAGGGCCCTCACCTTGGCTCCTGGACCTAGAACTCTCCTCCACTGCTGGCCGTAGCTCATCCCCCTCAGACCATGTCCCTTACCTCTCTGTGACACCATAGGAGGAAATGAATGACACGCATAAATTGTCAACAATGCCCAGGTAGCCCAGGGATGGCTGGCCTGACTGGGGCCTGTGTGGTCCCCTCAGTTCTGGGATTGGAGTTTCCTTCGTTTCACACTCAGGGCCCGCACATTGACTCTTCGCCAGCCTTGGGACTCCTCCCTCTGTGGACCTGAAGTCCCTCCCCTCAGACCAAGTTCTTTCCCCTCCATGAGTCACTCCTTGCCCAAGTCAGCATGACAGCCCGGTCTGGGGCCTCTTGCGGCTAATGACAGGGCTGGGCTCTGTGTCATGCTACGGTTCTGGGGTCTGCGCTCCCCACAGAATTCACTCAGGATTCCACCCTTGATTCCTAGCAGGGCCAGGGATGCTTCTGTCTGCTGACCTGAAGCCCCTCCCCCACCTCACCTCTATGGTGCCATCCAAAAAGAAATAAGGACACACATCCACCTGACCCCAAGGGCACACATTCATGTGACTTCCACGCCTGGGTTTTCTCGGACTGCAAACAGGGCCTGGGAAGATCTCTCTGCATTCTATTTACTTGGTGTGGGGTACACCCAGATGCTTCTGGGTCCTCCTAATGACTCTTGTTAGGACCTGTTTCTCCTCCCTCTGCTGAAGGAACGCCACCCACTCTTACCAAGTCCCTCATCTCCCTCAGACGCTTCAGTGCTTCAGCCAGAAATGAGGGAAGCTTCAGGGAGATGTATCTGCTGTGACTTTTAAAGACTGAGAACAGGGTCCGGGCTCTGGGAGGAGGGAAGTCGAGGAGGTCTCCTTTTTGACTCCTGACGTTACCTAGGATAACTTACCTGGCTTACCTGAGGCCGCCCCTCTTAGACAAGAGCCTCACTTCCTGACACGCTCCAGGAAGGATTCAGTGAGTTCCACTTAGCTCCTCAACAGTGATCAGGTCTCACACGGGTGGGGCTCTCTGGCGCCCCCTCTGTTCTAGCTTTGTCCTTATACAGGATTCAGGATTCTTAACTCGACTCCCCTTATAGCCTCCTTGTGCTGATGTGGACCCCGTACTTCCCTCCCCCAAACCACATCTTCCTCTCCCTGAAACCCTCCTTGCAGAGGTCACCCTGAAAGTTCTTCTCGGGGCCTGCTAGGGGTGATGGCAGGGCCAGGCTCTGTGCCTTGTGGAGTTTATGGTTATCTGAGTCCTCATTCAGGATTCTGTCCTTGGTTCCTGGTGTGACCAGGGTTTCCTTCCCCTACTGGACAGGGTCCCGGAGCCTCAGACCAAGGTTCTCAAATCCCTGAAGCTCCAGAGGGGGAAATCGGGGAATGAACACTACCTGAGACTCAAAGCGGCCTGACCCTCCCAAGGGCCACACTGAGATCTAGGTGCGGTGGGGCCCTCTTATTTAGGGACTGGCTAAGCCCTTAGTCCTCAGGGCTCTCATTTTGGCTCCTGCTCAGTCGGGTTTCCTGTGACGTCCCTCCTTACACAAAGTCCCTCACCTGCTGAAAGGCGCTAAGAAGAAGTCAGTGCTGCTTGGCTCTCACCAAAGGTAGAGTCTCTCGGGGATGCCCACCGAGGTGGGGCTCTCTGGGGCCCTCTCTGTGCTGGAGTGGGTGGTAGCCTTAATTTTCATTAAAAAAAAAAAAAAAAGTTGCCATTCAGCCATTCCTGCACATGGTGACCCCGTATGTTTCAGAGAAGAACTGCATTCAATAGGGCTTTCAGCGCCTCTGATCTTTGAAGTAGATTGTCAGGCCTTTCTTCCAGGATGTTTCTGGGTGGATTCGAACCAGGAGCATTTAAACTACCAATTTGTCAGTGGGTTGTCAATGCTTAGCCAATTTTACCACCCAGGGACTCTTCACTATTTATAAAGATTCTTAGTTTGACTTCTCTTAGGGCCTAGAACTCTTAGCCTCTGCTCACTGTGGCCACCATCTTTAGATCAAGAACCTTACATTTCTGAGACTCCTTACAGGAGTTGGTCATACAGTCCTGCCTTAGGCCTCTCAACACTGGAGACAGATGAGGCATTTGTGCCACCACACTGTTTTGGGGTCAGTGGTCACGTCATTCTTCACTTAGTGTTCTGTCCTTGATCCTGAAAGAGCCTGTGACTTCACTCTCTATTGTCCTGGGCCTCACAGTGTTGAGGTCTCATAAGCCTACAGCCCAAGAGGGGAACATCGGGGACAGCTCCACTTGGTTATCCCCTACCTGGGGCCTTACTCAGTACTGGGGTGAAGAGTGCCCCAGTCTTTTTCCAATGGTCTTACCTTGACACCTGGCAGACTCTGGGACTCCTGATTTCTGATCTGAGGTCCATCCACTTAGACCAACGTTCCCTAAGGGACATGTTTTTTCCAGACAGCTCTGCCTGGCGCTTTCTAGGTCTGAGAGCAGGCAGGGCAGATAGCTGTATGGCCCCTTATAATCTGGTCTGGTTTGATTGTCAGTCTTCATTCACTTGGGCCTCATCTTGGCTCCTATGTCTTTAATGAAAGGCTTCCTATGAACTATCACATTCCCACAACTCTTGAGCAGTCTCCCTACTGCACACCCTGTCCCAGAGTGAGGTGAGATGGGACATTGGAGCACGAGGCAAGAGGATCAAGACAGATGGAGGGCTGTCACAGAGAAAACACACGCTGATCTATTCCTTCTTTTCACCCCTTAGACTGAAATTTTTATGCAACATCTGTTTTAAAACATTTTGTTTCTACAGGAAAAAAACTGGACCAGATGATTTCCTGAGTCTGATCTTTTGAGGTTAATTGACACTGCATATGAAGATGATCGTGTTGACACTGGTTTCTTCTCTCCTCCTTATTCACCCATCTCATTCATTTATTTTGATATTTATAATGAATGTTCTCCTTACATACTCTAACCCAGTA
This sequence comes from Orycteropus afer afer, assembly GCF_000298275.1. Taxonomy (NCBI): domain Eukaryota; kingdom Metazoa; phylum Chordata; class Mammalia; order Tubulidentata; family Orycteropodidae; genus Orycteropus; species Orycteropus afer. The sequence continues at coordinate 63,088 of NW_006923072.1, read as the reverse complement.
CTTTGAGCAAAAAGTCCTTCTTATATCATCTGAGACATTCTGGAGTAGGAAGAAGGGAAGGAAATTGAGAAATAAAGTCTGCCTCAGGCTGGGAGGAGTGGAACAGTATGGGCGCTAGAGGAATTCAGACCAGAGATGGAGTCCAGCTCTTTTGCTTATCACCTTGCTAATTGGAGAAAATTTCAGGTTCTTCATCTGTCTGGTGAGTTTCTTAAGCCCTATCTCATAGTATCGTTAGAATATATGTACTGGTGGTGCAGTGGTTAAGGCATTTGACTCTTAACCAGAAGCTCGGTGGTTCAAACCCACCAGGTGCTCCCCAGGAGAAATATGAGACAATCTACTTCCTTAAAGATTTACAGCCCTGGAAACCCAGGGAGGATCGCTATCAGTCGAGATAGACTTGATGGAAGTTTGAGTTTTTTTGGGAATGTAAAACATCTGGCAAGATGACTGAAACGTAATAGGTCTTTAATGAATGGCACTTATTTGTACAATAATTTTGACCTGGACTGTACCGCCCTCTTCTCTGGATTTTTTTTTTTTTTAGTCCAGAAGCTAGCAGAGAATAAACAGTTGTCTTGGACAAAGAACACCAAAGCATCCCTAACTGCTCCTTAGCAAATAAGCCTATATAAAATTTCCCCATTACAGCACTTGCTATTTAATTTGGGTGTGGGGTTGACTTCTATCTCAGAGACTTCTATCTGAGATGGCACACTGTAGCCCAAGGCAAGAGGCCCAGGACAGGTGGTTGTCAGAGAGGAAAACACACACACACACACACACACACACACACATTGATCGCTTCCTTCTCTTCACCATCTAGACTCCAACTCCTGGATTTTTGTCAATGTGTAACCACTATCCCTCTTAAGTACGCTTATATCCAAGCTATTTCTGCTTACATTCATTTTACCCTCACCAAAAATCTAGCCATCCTCTAAGTTTTCCAACATCACTTAACATAAGTTCATTAAAATATACTTTAATGGAGAGGCCTGGAGCTCTGGTGATATAGTGCCTAAGGCATTTGACTGCTAACCACAAGGCTGGTGGTTCAAACCCACCAGCCACTCCTCAAAAGGAAGGTGGAGCAATCTACTTATGTAGTGGTACTGCCTCAGAAATGCAGGGAGGGGTCGCTAAGAGTCGGATCTGACTCGATAGCAGTGAGTTTGGTTTTGGTTTGTAGATCTCCCAGCCCACGACCAAAAGTGGCAGCCCAGTGGATTTTTTGAATCTCACTTCTGGGAATATTTATTTATTTGTCAGAAGCTCCCTCGAGATACTGTACATAAAACACCTAGTTTGAGGACTGTGCTCAAAGGCACTGGAACAAGAACAAAGGACACTTTCTATTCCTGACCCCCGTGGAGATTTTCTTCTGGTCAATATAGAATCCCAGAGTGACTCATGAGAACAGATATCCATTCCAGAGTTTTCTCTCTCAACTCTGAGACACACAAGTTGGGGTCTGGCCTCTCTCTGTTCACTACATCCACAGCTTTACCTAGTCCACCACCCAGCTTAATTTTAAACTGTATACCACAGAGGGACTTGCAGTTTCCCCAAATCCCATACTGTCTTACCTCAGGAAATTTACATTTGACAGCTGTCATTTGCATCAGTCCCTTCATACATATTCTTTGTACTCTTCCTGAAGGTCACAGAGAATAGCCCAACATCCTCTTATATGATTGCAGCTCCCAGCCTCTACAATTCTGTAGCCAGGACTGGGACTTTATCTTAGCATCCCTAGTACTAGCATTGAATCTTTCAAAGAGCAGATACTCAATTAATGTTTAGGTAATAAAAGAGCTAGTGAGTAAGTGATCTAATTTATTCAGATTTCATTTCCCCACATTCTAGAATAAGCTAAGCATATCCAGGTATAAATAATTTAATTTTACAAAATGGAAGACTAAAAGAAATAAGGAACACCAAGAACTGATCATGGTTTATTTTTTCTTTCCCTGTTCTTTCATTATTTCCACCAGTTTCACTTTGGAGTTCTTAGACATTTCCAAGAAAATCCCTATTCTGATATCAGATTATCTAATCTGGATGATAAGAAAACCTCAGGGTGGGGCAAGATGGCGGACTAGGCAGAAGGATTGCACAGACCCTCTTCAACAAAGAAAAGGGAAACCAATTAACACAGACACAGAA
>NW_006923072.1:42669-51946 GCF_000298275.1 Orycteropus afer afer | reverse complement strand
TTGGTAATGCGCTGTCTCAGTTTATACTTGTACAGCAGGAACTGCTCCAAGAAACCTGCTTTCGTGGCTAGAATGTCTGGCCATGAGCTCTCAGTGTCAGGGAAATTTGAACAGTCCTCAACTTGGCTGTTGGCACTTTCATCAGTTCTTGTGCAAAAAGTGTCTGTAGACGTAGGGAGAGTGGAAGGGGCTCTCTGAGGCCCTTGGGGAGTACTTTGTGACTCACAAGCAGAACAACTCTGGGGAGTGTCCTTTAGAAGAGGAGGGGGGCGGGAGAGGGATTCTTCTTCCAGTGCTGCCGGGACCTGTGCAACGTTGTGATCCTGGGAGTTACCTTGGGCCCGGCGGCATTTCTCATGAGTTCGGGGCTTCTTCTTTTGACCTCGCGGCATGATGACTCTGGTAAGGGATGATAGACAGGATCATGGGCAAGAGGCCAGGTGATATGGGCTCTGAGGAAGTGGGAGGCTGAGAGGGTAGGTGCCCTTTCAGCAGGCCGTTGTTTCCTTGGCTTTAATGAGGGACACCTCTGCAGTTTTCCATGAAGACTCTGCTCTAGGAATACACAAGACTCCTTTTCTCCCGATAGCTGCACTTGAGAACTCTGTGGAGGAAGTTACAGAGGGCCTTAGGCTGCAGCCTGCTAACCCTGCCTGAGGTTTACTGGGCCCGACAGAGTCAGGCAGAGTCTTGTAATGGAGATCCCTCTACTCGGGAGTGGAGGGTTGTCTCACATCACTTTTAGGGTATTATGTTAATTGTTGGCACATCCTGGCCCCCCTCACTTCTGTTGTTCCAGAATTGATAACTAAAATCAAGGCAAACCCCTCCCTGAGACCCCAAAGGCATAAGTGAATGAGCGCTTCAGCCTGCCATCCTGACCCAGAGACAGCCGGTGCTAACAGCTCACTGGAGCTCCTCTGTCCTGGGCTTGCTCACAGTTTTCATTCACCTGGCCTCCTGGTGGGACCTGGGACACCTCCCTTTTGTTGACTGGTGGCTGCACCCTCTGACCAAAGATGTCATCTTCCTGAGATCCGATATAAAGAAGTGAGGTGGAGCCACAGCCTGACAGCCTGACTTTGACTTTCAAGAACTGAAAGTAGGGGAGAGATTTGGACTCCTTGTTATCCCTTCTGTTTAATGATCGGTGGTCTCCTCGGTCCCTACCTTGATACCTAGGATGGCCTGAGATATCTCCCTCCCTTGTCCTGAGGCCCAGACCCCCATAGTAAGGGACAGCACCTCTGTGAGGTCTCCTAGGAAGAGTGAGAGTCTCCTCTGACCGTACCAGTCTGTGCTGTCCCCAGGCTGATTAAGGCTAGAGGATGGATTCTGTGTTTCCCACAGTTGTGGGTTGAATAGTCCCCGTGGCCCAGAGAATCTTTACATAGGCTCCTGGGAAACTGGGAAATCTTTCCACTGCTGACCTTGGGCTATCCCCCTTATACCAAGTCCCTCAAGCCCCTTTGACACCATAAGAAGAAGTGAATAGGACTCATTATGCAACAAAGCCCAAGTATCCCAGGGATGCCAGCATGGCAGGGCTCTATGCAGTTTCCTATATTGTGATGGTGGAAGTTTCCCTCCGCCCTCACTCAGGGTTTTTACCTTGACTCCTGGCCAGTCCTGGAACTCCTTCTTTTGCTGACCTAAGGACTCCCCTCAGACCAAGGCCCTCACCCTGCCATCAGGAGTGGGCTCCATATCACCCCACTATTCTGGGGTCAGTGTTCACCACAGAACTCACTCAGGGTTCCATCCTATATTCCTGGAAGGGCCTGAGATTTTTTCTTCTATTGACCTGTGTTCCACAAACTCAAACCAAGGCTCTCATCTCTCTGATGCTGCAGAGGAGAAAGTCAGGGAATGCCATGTGATGCTACCCATGCCTGGGCCCTCCACTGATGACCTCAAGATTTAGACTCTGTGGGACCCTCTCTGTTGAGAGATGGAGTGTGCCCTTAATCCTCACACAAGATCCTCAACTTGACTATTGGTGTGCCTATTTAGAAATAGTCTCCTATTTCTTCTGACCCAAATTTACCCCCTTAAACCAATGTTCTCATGTCCATGAAAGCCCTGAATTTAAGTGGAGGTAGTCATCCTGACAGCCTTGCCTGCTGTCCTCTATGTCTGAGAGAAGACAAAATCTTCTCTCTGTGACTCTATGTCCTAGGGTGTCAGTTCCTCCAGTACTTCCACACGGGGTATCCTTATCTTGATTCCTGTTTCTTGCATTAAAATCTTCCTGGAAAATGCCATATTCCTGCAAACCCTTGAGCAGTTTCCCTACTGCAAATGGTGTGGAAAGTGTCTCCTTGTTCCAGAGTGAGGGAGTGATGTAAGATGGAGAAGCTACAGCATGAAACAGAAGGCCCAGGACGGGTGGTGGGCTGTCAGGGATCTAGTGCTTCACTTCACCACCCAGATTAGATTTTTATGGAACTTTCATTTTGAAAGGTTTAGTTTCTACAAGAAAGGAACTGAACCCAATAATTTCGTGAGCCCCAGAACTTTCCAAGGGGCTGATATTTTTTATTTTTTGAGGCACCTGTGGATGGTGCAAACAGTTAAGCTGTGGATTTTAACCAAAAGGTTAGTGGCTCAAACCCATCCAGAGCTCCCTTGGAAGAAAGGCCAGATGAGCCATCAACCTCCTGGTTAGCAGCCACATGCCTTAGCCACTATGCAACCAGAGCTCTATACAGACCCATCCAGGTTCAGTCTCTCCAGGTTGAGACACATCATGGTGGTGCCTGGTCCTATGCACCCCTCATCTAGATTTTCCCCACCTCATCCCTTTGCCCCACTTCCTCCCTTTTCCCATAGATGCAGCCTAACTTAAAATTCCCTCCCACTGAGACCCTGAGTGATGGAAGTGTCCCAAGTCCCCAAAGGGCCCTGCTTCCAGACATTTACACTAGAGTGAATACTGAAATCCTCATTCCTTTTTTTAAAAAAATTTTTTATTTTACTAGTCCATTAGGTCTTGGAAAGTATCAACCTCTTATTTCATAGCAGCTCTTAAATTGTAAAATGTGTGGTCAGGTATTCTGACGTTTTTGTCTAAAGGTCCCCAGTTCCAGCATGAAGCCTTCCAAGGAGCAGATGCTCAGTTATTGATTAGGGAAAATAAGAGCCAGTGAAGATAAATCATCATCTATTTTCTCCCACATTCTTGCCAAAGCAAAACAAATCCAAACATATGTAAATTTTGCTTTTACCAAAAGGAATTAGAGAAGAATTGACCACCTTTTATATTTTTCCCCTCTATCTTGTGATCACAATTCCAAGGATACACCTATTCCATGATATGTTAACTAATTTTGGATCACAAAACAATATTCAAGGATTTTCCATTTGTTTTACAAAACACAAAACGCCTATTTTTAATCTGAAAAAAAAAAAAAGGCAGTAATAAATGTATGCGGGTGGATGGGTCTCTCTGAAGCCCCTGGGGAATATAAGCAGCAGGAGAGCTCTGGTGAGAACCCCTAAAAGGAGGCGGGTGGTGGAGGAGGATGCTTCCTCTTCTGTTGCAGTGACCTGAGCACCCTCAAAATATGGGTGTCACTTGAGGCCTGGCGACATTTCTCACAGGCCCAGAACCTATTCTTCGAAGTGCAAGGCAGGATGACTCCGGTCAAGGACAGCAGGCAAGAGCGCGGACGGAGGACAGACGATGGGGGCCTGCAGGAGGAGGAGCCTAAGAAGGTGTGAACCCTTCAGCAGGAAGATGCCTCTTTGGCTCTAACAACTGCCGCCTTTGCAGAATTCTTTGAGGGCACTGTCTAGGGACCCACAAGACTCCTATTCTGGTCAGGGCCCTGAGGAGGAAATCAGAGTAAGACTTAGGTTGCAGTCAGCCAGCCCTGCTTGGGGCTTACTGGGGTGATAGCAAGACTTGGCAGTAGAGACTCTCTCTACTGGATTAGAGTGTGTGTTTGGGGGTCTTCTTAGTTCACTTTCATGGTCATCATATTCAACTGTTGGCAGGGCCTGGAACCCCTCCTTTCTGCTACTCTGAACTTGACATCTCAAAGGCCCCTAGGACTCACAAGAATGAACTGAAGGAGCATCTCTGCCATCACTCCTGGCAGGGTGTCTCAGTGATGATAGCGTATTAGATCCATTCTGTCCTGGGTTCCTTGGAGGTCTCAGGCCTCCACCAGAGTCCTCACCTTGGCTCTTACTTTTGACCAGGTCCTTGTCCTCCCTGAGATGTCCTGGGAGGAAGTGAGTACAACTCACTATGTCAACATGCCCATGTCTCTCAGGTCTAAAAACAGGGGTGGGGCTTTATGGTCCCTGCTTACTTCTGGGACAAATCATTTCATTGTAACTGAGTGTCCTCATCTTGATACCTTTTAGGGACCAAGTTTCTTGCCTCTGCTGAATAGGCCCCCCCCACCAGGGGTCTAAGGACTCCTCATCCCTGACCACCTGCCACCAGGAACAAATGAGGGGTTATCTCAACCTGACCCCTCTGACCTTGGCTTCCCAGGGCCAATAGCAGAGGGGGACTTTTGGCAGCCTCCTCTCCTCTTGGGGGGTTAATTGATTTCCTCTTTCCTCTTAAAGGATTTTTACCTTGACTCCCATCAGGTTCTGGTATTCCTCTTTCTGCTGAATTGGGCCTTAAACTTAGGCCCTCATCTCCATGAGACCATCCAAGCAGAAGTCAAGAGGCATCTGAATTTGCCAGTTTGGTTCTGGGCCCTCTGGGCCAATGGCTGTATCAGGGCTTAGTGCAACCCTCTCCATTTTGGGTTGAGTGTTCCCCCATACTTCATTTCTTCACCTTGACTCTGTACCATTCCTGGGACCCCCAACTTCTGCTGACCTGAGGCCACTACCCTGAGACCAAAGACCCCACCTTTCTGAGACCTGAGTTGTATATCAGATTAGGCCACACCCTGTGGCGGCTGTTTTAGGATTAAGAGGGGTGGTGGAAGAGGGTAGTAGGTTCATATGAAGGAGGGCTTATGAGACCCCACAGTTCTCAATTTGATGGCCCTTTCATTCCTCACTCAGGCTTCAGACGTTGATTCTGGGCAGAGTTTGGAACTCCTCCCTTTACTAACTTGAGTCCACCTAAAAGCAGGGATGCTGATTTATGTTTTGGACTAAAGCCCCACCTTCCTGGAAATGAGTCCGGGTACTGTATTTCTGGCTACCCCTGTGGGGGCAGGGGCAGTTCCCAGAGCTAAGAGCAGGGGCAGGGCTGTGGGCCGTCTCTCTTCTATGTGGAGGTCTCCTCATCAGCACTAAGGATCTTGACTGAGCTTCTAGTTAGGGCCTAGGTCTCCTGCCTCTGCAGACATGTGGCTACTCCCTTAGATCAAGGCCCTTCTGTCTCTGAGACCTTCCAGGCCAAAGTAGGCCTGAAGGCTCTGAGGTTAGTGATAGGCATGGGACTTTGTGGGATCTCCTCTTTTCTGGGTTAGGTGGTGCCTTCCGTCCGCATTCAGGGTCCTCACTTGGAATCCTGAGCAGTCCTGGGATTATACATACCTCTAGTAGCATAGTGCCTGAGGCACTTGACTGCTAACCAGAAGGCTGGCGGTTTAAACCAACCCATCATTCCTCGGAAGGAAGATGGGGCAATCTACTTCCGTAGTGATACTGCCTTGGAAACCCAAGGAGGGGTCGCTATGAGTTGGGTCTGACTTGACGGCACATAACAACAACAGCAACAACAACAATCATGTAAGATTGCAATACCTCAGACCACAAGCTGCACCTTCTTAGCACTTCCTAGATGGAAGTCAAGACATCGTATATCTGCCCAAGGCTCTTGGGGAAGGTCCAAGGACCAAAGCTCTTTAAGGGCTTCCAAAGGCTGACATCAGGGCTGGGTGGGGCTCTTCTGACCTCACTGTTTTGGAGTCAGTGAACTCTTAGTGCTCACTCAAGGTATTCACCTTGATACCTATCAAAACTTGAGGTTCCTGACCACACAGACCTAAGTCACAAGCTCAGAACAAGACCCTCAATTCCTCGAGGCCCTAGATGGGAAGGTCAGGTCGGGTAGTATGGCAGCGTTGCCTGGGGCCTCACAGGAGTGTTGTTTAGGTCAGTGCTCTGGGCAGAGCCTCTTTTGGGGTAGTTCCCCACATTAGCACCCAGGGTCCACACCTTGTTCCAGTTAGTGACAAGACTCCTCCCTCTGTAGAACTGGGGCTGCCCTCCTTAGACCACAGCCCTCCCTTCCTGAGACCACTCAGGAAGAAATGAGAGGGTGCCTCAGGCTGATAGCTCTTGCCAAAGGCATCCCAGGACTAAGAACAGAGGCAGTGCTCTCTTCTGCACCTTCTGTTGATGGAGTTCCCACTCATAACACTCAGAGTCCTCACCTTGACTCCTTGTAGGACCTGAGTCTTCTGTTATAGATCTGGAGCATGGCCTAAAAGGGCTGTACCCTCCAAGCAGAAATGACAGGACTCCTTATCCTGACAACTCTACCCTGAGCCTTCCAGGGCCAACCACAAGGGGATTTTGTGTGACCTTCTTTGTACTGGGGTGGGTGTTTCCCTCATTCTTCATTCAGTGTCTTAATCTTCACACCTGACTAGTCCTGGCACTCCACTCTTTACTGCATCTGAGGGTGCTTCCCACAGATCAAGATCTTCACTGGCCTGGGACGTCTGATTGGGAAGTCAAGATGAGACATATCCAGCCAGGACTGCTCCAGATATCTAAGACCAGCTAGCTGCAGGGCCAGGACTGTATGGAACCCCATTCCTCTTGAGGGGTCTTTCCATCATCTTCATTCATGACCATCACTTTGATATCTAGAAAATGCTGAGAATTCTCTGTCTGCTGACCTGTAGAGTGTCCTTAGGCCAAGGCTCTCAAGTTCCTGAGAATGCTGAAGAATAAGTGAGGGGATGCTGAGTCTCACAGGCTTAACTGGAGCATCTAGGACGGAGAGAAAGCCCAGCTGGTCTCTATGACTCTTTATGTTGTGAGGTGTTAATCTACTCAGTCCTCCAACACGGGAGTCCTAATCTTGGCTCTCATGTTTTTACTAAAATTTCCCAGGAAATGTCACATTCCTGTACATCCTTGAGCTGTTTCACTACAAAAACCTTGCAGATGATGGTCCAAGTCCCACACTGTGGGTGAGCTGAGATGGGAAAACTGCAGCAAAAGGCAGAAAACCCAACATGGGTGCTGGGCTGTCAGAGAAAACACATGCTGATCTACTCCTCTTCATCTGGTACATGTAGAGGCTTTTCTACATGAAAGCAGCTCTGGTGGCATAGTGGGTAAGGCGTTTGGCTGCTAACCAGAAGGTCATCAGTTCAAACCCGACAGCTCCTCCGTGAAAGGAAGATGAGACAATTTACTTCTGTAAAGATTTACAGCCGTGGAAACCCAACAAGGATTGCTATGAGTCAGAATGGACTCGGTGACAGTGGGTGAGTTCTACAGGCAGGGGCTCCACAGAATGTAGGGTTGCTATGAATTGAACCAAAGGCAAAGGGGTCTTTTGAGGTAATCTTACATTGCATGTAGGGATGATTATATTGTCATGAATATTATCTTTCTTTTTCTTAAGTTATGTTTCTCATACAATCTGGTATTCATAGGGCTCTGGCTATGTATTCTGGTTAGTACTTTAGCCACAGAGTCCTTCTTTTGATTGTCTGAGATAAATCTTGTAAGAAGAAAAGTGAATTATGATACACAATGTCCACCTTTGCCTGGCAGAAGTGGAACAGTATGGGCTCCAAACACATTCAAGCCAGGAGTCTAATCCCACTCGGTCATAAACCAGTCTTGTGAACTAGCTCATATTGCCTAACTCCATGAGCTCCAAGTCCTTTGTCTGTGAAGTGAGTTTGATCAGCCTTGTCTTCTACAGCTTGTAAAATGTACATAACACTTGTAAAGCAACTGGCAAAGTGACTGGCAAATGTTGGACCTTTAAAGAATGACGGTTATTACTATGATTATTTTGACGCTACCAAAAAAAAAAAAAAAAAAAAACTAAAGCAACTCCCATCATGTTGATTCTGACTCATAACAACCCCCATTGAGTCTCCATGGCTATAAATCTTTCCAGAAGAAGACTGCCTCATCTTTCTCCCCTGGACACCCTGGAGGATTCAAACCACTTACCTTTTGGTTACCAGCCCAATGCCTTAACACAATCCCACCAAGCCCCTCATTTATACCTTCAACCCACTGCCATGGAGTTGATTCCCACTCATAGCAACCCCCGTTGGATATCAAAGGCTGTCAGTCTTTGCAGAAGTGCATTGCCTCACATTCCTCCCACAGATCAGCTCAGCGGTTTGAACCGGAGATTTTCTGGCTAGCATCTCAATGCCTTAGGCACTACTCCACCAGAATTCCTAACCAGAAGGCTGGCAGTTCAAACCCACCAGTTGCTCCAGAAGGAAGATGAGACAGTCTACATCTGTAAAGATTTACAACTTTGGAAATCTAATGGGGGTTGCTATGAGTCAGAATCCACTCAATGGCAGTGGGCTTGGCTATTTAAGCATTAGACATTAGTAAACACTATACTGGGAATGTTTTGTTTTTTAATTCAGGAGATGTCACAGAATATGTAGCACTCTGTTGTTGTTGTTGTTGTTGTTATTAAGTGCCAATGGGTCGTTTCTGACTCATAGCGACCCTATGCACAGCAGAATGAAACACTGCCCATTCCTGAGCCACCTCCATGATTCTTGCTACACTTGAGCCCACTGCTGCCGCCACTGTGTCAATCCACCTGGTTGAGGGCCTTCCCCTCCTTCGTTGACCCTCCACCTTACCAAGCATAACATCCTTCTCCAGGGAATGGTCCCTACTGATAACATGACCAAAGTATGTGAGATGAAGTCTGGCCATTCTCGCCTCCAAGGAGCATTCTGGCTGCACTTCCTCCAGGACAGATCTGTAAGTTCTTTTAGCAGTCCATGGTACTTACAGCCTTCTTCACCAACACCACAGCTCAAAAGCTTCAACTCTTCTTCGGTCTTCCTCATTCATTGTCCAGCTCCGACATGCATATAGGATGATTGAAAATGCCATGGCTTGTGTCAGGTGCACCTCAGTCCTCAAGGAGACATCTTTGCTCTTCAGCACTTGAAAGAGGTCCTTTGCAGCCGATTTGCCCAGTGCTACACGTCGTCTGATCTCTGGTAGCATAGTGGCTAAAACACTTGACTGCTCACCAGAAGGCTGGCGGTTCAAACCCACCAGCCACTCCTCGGAAGGAAGGTTGGGCAATCCTACTTCCGTAGTGATACTGCCTCGG
>NW_006923072.1:37047-41889 GCF_000298275.1 Orycteropus afer afer | reverse complement strand
GCAGGGCATCCATATGTTGAAACATCTCAATGGGTATTCCATCAATTCCTGGAGCCTTGTTCCTTGCCAACTCCCTCAGTGTAGCTTTGACTTCTTCCCACATATGCCACCTCCTGAAATGGATGAAGATTGACCAGCTTTTTGGTACTGTGACTCTGTGTATTCTTTCCATCTTCTTTTGATGTTTTCTGCATCATTCAATATTCTGCCCATAGAATCTTTCAATATTGTAACTCGAGGCTTAAATTTTTTCCTCAGTTCTTTCAGTTTGAGAAATGCTGAGTGTGTTCTTCCCTTTTCGTTTTCTAACTCCAGGTCTTTACACATTTCATTATAGTAATTGGCTTTGTCTGTTTGATCTGCTCTTTGAAATCTTCTGTTCAGCTCTTTTATCGTGTCATTTCTTCCATTTGCTTTAGCTACTCTCTGCTCCAGGGCAAGTTTCAGAGTCTCTTCTGACATCCATTTTGGCCTTTTCTTTATTTCCCATATTTTTAATGACCTCTTGCTTTCTTCATGGATGATGCTCTTGATGTCATCCCACAATTCTTCTGGATTTTGGTCACTGGTGTTCAATGAATCAAATCTATTCTTCAGATGGTCTCTAAATTTAGGAGGGATATATTCAAGATCATATTTTGGCTCTCATGGACTTGTTTTTAATTGTCTCAACTTCAAGTTGAACTTGCATATGAGCAGTTGAAGGTTTGTTCCCCAGTCAGCTCCTGGCCTGGTTTTGGCTGAAGATATTGAGCTTTTCCATCACCTCTTGCCACAGATGTAGTCAATCTGATTCCTCTGTGTTCCATCTGTTATACAGCCACTATTTATGTTGTTGAAAAGAGGTATTTGCAATGAATAATTCATTGGTCTTGCAAAATTCTATTATGAGATCTCCAGCATTTTTTCTGTCATCAAGGTCAAATTTTCCAACTACCTGTGATTCTTCTTTGTTTCTAACTTTTGCAATCCAATCACCAGTGATAAGCAACACATCTTCATTGCATGTTCAGTCAATTTCAGACTGCAGAAGTTGATAACAATCTTCAATTTCCTCATCTTTTGCTTTGGTGGTTGGTGCATAAATTTGAATAGCAGTCATATTAACTGGTCTTCCCTGTAGGCATACAGATATCATTGTATCACTGACCGCACTGTACTTCAGGACAAATCTTGGAACATCTTTTGTGATGATGAATGCTACATCATTCCTCTTCAATTTGTCATTCCTGGCATAGTACATCATATGGTTGTTTGATTCAAAATGGCCAAAATCAGTCCATTTCAGCTCACTAATGCCTGGGATATCAATCTTTATGCATTCCATTTCATTTTTGACAACTTCCAATTTTCCTAGATTCATACTTTGTACATTCCATGTTCTGATTATTCATGGATTTTTGCAGCTGTTTCTCCTCAATTTGAGTCATGCCACATCAGCACATGGAGGTCCTGAAAGATTTACTTTACCCATATCATTAAGGTTGGTTCTACTCTAATGAGGCAGCTCTTTCCCAGTCCTATTTTGACTGCCTTCCAACCCAAGGGGCTAGTCTTCCTGCACTGTGTTGGACAATGTTTCCAAGCTATTCATAAAGTTGCCCAGTAATATATCAGACAATGTTTCTCTGCTATTCATAAGGTTTTCCCTGGCCAATTTTTGAGAAGTGGATGGCTCCTCCTTCTTTCTAGTCTGTCTTAGTCTGTAAGCTGCATTGAAACCTGTGCACCATGTGCAACTCTGCTGGCATCTGAAACACCAGTGGCACAGCCTCAAGCCTCACAGCAACATACAACCCTCACAGGATGACAAACTGACAGACAAGTTTGTCTCTCTTAGCTGTTGGAAACCCCTGCACCTTCCTCTTACCTAATTCCACTTAGGAATTAGGTAAGCACTCTAGGAGAAAAAAAAGGAGTCCCTGTGATTTGGTGATTAAGCGCTGGACTGTCAACTGAAAGTCAGTGGTTCAAACCCACCAGTACTTTCCATAGTAGAATGATGAGGCAGTCTGCTCCCATATGATTATAGCCTTGGAATCCCTCTGACGCACTTCTACTCGGTCCTATAGGGTCCCTATGAGTCAGAATCAAATAAAAGAAAGAAGAAATCTGTTATAAATTTATTTCTCATAGAATTTGAAGAAAGTAAGCAAATCCAGGTATAAACTTTTAACATTATAAGGAGTAAAAATAAATACAGGAAACAAAGAATTAACCATCCTTCCATCCCACATACCCCATTTCATGATCCCAACCACTTTACTGTGGGTTTTTCTTCACATTTTCAAGACAAGCCCTATACCAACGCCATGGTGTCTTCTTGTAGAACCATAAAAAAAAAAAAAAAAAAAAGACATGAAAAAATATTTTCAATCTGTTTAAAAAATACTAACACTTTTCATCTTAAACCTGATAAACAGCAATACATATGTGATCCATGATATTCATAAACTTAGATTTCATAGCAAAATTAATCTTCTATTAACATTTAGATAACAGGAATCTTAGCCTCCACAACTCTGAGACCAGAAGAACAAGATGGTGCCTGGCTACCAATGACAACCTCTCAGAAAGGGATCAAAACTGGAGATCCTGAATAGAGTGGTAGGAAAAATGTGGAACAAAACTGAAAACCACAATAATGACTAGAATTACTAGTCAGATAGAGACTGGTGAAGCCCCTTATTCTATGGTCTCATGTTACCTTTCAGGCCTGGAATTAGACTCGCTCCCTCCGTTAGCTCTTAGGCAAACAGTAGAGCAGCCTATGAACGGAACACCTACCCCAGGGAGATGCACCCCCTGGAATAGTCAACCATGAGAGATCAGAAGGGCAGCATGTTCATAGGGGGAAAACAATACAGACAGGATGGCAGAGGTATGAGGACACAGGGAAAAGGTAATTACGGGGAAGAGTAGGGAGGACAGCTGTTTATTGTGAGGATTTCATCAAAAGCTACTTGAAAGACAAATCACTATTTATCCTGTGTGGAAGAATAATTGGTAAAATGGAGGGTCAGCAAAAAAGGGGAAGATCTTCAATGAGAAGGAATGACACAGTGGCTGTGACGACGGGCTCAAGCATAGCAAATATTGCACCATCTCTTTATATATTCCTCTCACTCCAGACTTGCTCACTTCTGTTGTAGAGGACATCTAATGATTTTCTAGCCAGAATACACTTCTCCATTCTACCTTCCCAACAGCATCTGGGGAGGCTTTCCTCTGGAGAATCACCTTCCACAATGATGTAGCAGCCTTGTTATCTAGGTTAGAGTAACACCATTCCTTAGCCTCAGTGGAGGGCCCTAAATGGAGTAGGCCAATCAGAATAATTCCAATTCCTTTGGGCCAGTGATTGGTTCAGTAATTGGCATGTACAATCAGAACTTTGGTTTGACGATTGGGTGAGAGATACTCTGTATGTCTCTCTCTCTTTCTCACTCACTCTGGGCACGGACAATGAAGTATATAATCCCAGGAACTGTTGGAAGCCATCTTGCAGACAGGAAGTGGTAGAGACAACATGAAAGGCAGAGTTGGACAGAACTACATCTTTGGTGACATCACAGAGCTTCTAGGTCAAACCTAACTTGCTACCTCTAGATATTCCACTTGTTTGTCAGTAAGTTCCGTCCTTATTTAACCCGATCTGGGTTGGATTTTCTCTCATTTATAATGTAAAGAGTACTAACTAATACACTTGTCATACAACTCCAGTTCATCCTCCACATAACCCACCAGAAAATCTAAACAAGTGACACTCCCCCATCCCCTTAAAATCACCGAAGGTTTCCCAGTTGCCTTAGCCCAATAAACTGGGAACTTCACTCCATTTACCTTTCAAACTCATCTCATGGTCTTCGTATCTGCAAGCTTCACATTCAGAAACACCAAGAACCCTTTTGTTCCAGGAACACTGACCTGTTCCCCTCCCCCACACTGCCTTCCTAGAACTGCTTTCCCTGGGACACAGCAATTTCCTCCTCCTGAATGGATGCGGTAACTCTTGAAACTACGTACATCATTATCCATGTTGGGAAAGAGATTCTTCTTGTTGGGTGCTATCAAGTCGATCCCCACTCATAGTGACACCATGTGACAGACTGGAACGTCTCCACAGGGTTTTCTCAGTTGTAATCTTTATGGAAGCAGTTCACCAGGACTTTCTCCCTTGGAGATGCTGGATGGCTCAAACTGCCAACTTTTCATTTAGAGGCTAAGAGTTTAACCATTGCCTGAGCTACCAGGGCTGCTGTTGTTGTTACGTGCCATCGAGTCAGACGAGACTTGTGTTTCCGAGGCAGTATCACTACAGAAGTAGATTGCCCAACCTTCCTTTCAAGGATTGGCTGGTGGGTTTGAACAGCCAGCCTTCTGGTTAGCAGTCATGTGCCTTAGGTTAAGTGCTACCAGAGCTCCTACAACTGTAATGGTCTGGAATCAAACCCAGATCTTCCACATGGGAAGTAAGAATTATACGCCAACCACCAATGCCTCCTCTTAAAACACTGCCATCAAATCGGATCCAACTTCGGGTTTCTGAGGCAGTATCACTACGGAAGTAGATAGTCCAACCTTCCTTCCAAGAAGTGGCTGGTGAGTTTGAACCACCAGCCTTCTGGTTAACAGTCAAATGCCTTGGCAGTATGCCACCAGAGCAAGAGGGAGATACATGCTACCAGGAATAGGTATACAGACAGCATTAAATCTGTATGTAATATTTCACTTCTAAAAAAGGATCTAAGATATATGCACGCCGATGTTCATCGCAGCACTATTTACAATAGCCAAAACTTGGAAACAACCTAGATGTCCAACAACTGAGGAATGGATAAC
>NW_006923072.1:26842-36037 GCF_000298275.1 Orycteropus afer afer | reverse complement strand
ATGGAAGTAGATTGCCCCATCTTCCTTCCGAGGAGTGGCTGGTGGGTTTGAACCGCCAGCCTTCTGGTTAACAGTCAAGTGCCTTAGCCACTCAAACTTCAAAAGAGTCATCAAACTAAGGAAATTTCACAAAAAGCAACTGAATTGCTGCACTGTGTTGATGGCACTGTGGTGAAACAGCTTCTTGGATGCTGCTGATAGGATCATAAATGTGTACGACCTAGTAGTCCTGGCGGCACACTGGTTAAAGCATCGTTAACCAAAAGGTCAATGGTTTGAATGCACCAGTCCCATAGGAAATCAGAATCAACATGACCCCTGTGGGTTTTTACGTAAGAACATGGCAACCCCACGTGTTGCAGAGTAGAAGTGTGTGCCATTGGGTGGGCATAACTGTGACATGGAAGCAGATTGCCAGGCCTTCCTTCAAGGTGCCTCTGGGCAGGTTTGAACTGTTCACTATTCCATTGGTAGGTAAACAATGAACCATTTACACCACCCAGGTAATCAGAATCAACTCAATGGCAACTAGTTTGGCTTTTTTGGTTTATATAAGAATAACTGTACAATGTTATTAAAGGAAAAACAAAACAAAACAAAAACTCACTGCCATTGAGTCAAGAGGAAGAAAGAAAAGGAGAGGAGGAAAGGAGAAGCCTTAATGACATTACTGAGGTTTTTGCTAATGCCTCTTGAAGAACTATTGAGAGTTATTAATAAAAGTTTTGGGGGCATGTCAAATGCTTAACTTGCTAACTAATATGGCAGGAGGTAAGGAAATACTATTTCTTTATTCATTCTCTTTTCAAGCTTTGCTTCAGTTTTCATAGAACAGAAAATATCCTTAACCATAAGATTTGTCTCTAAAAGCTCTCATACCGAGTGTCACACATTTGGTTTCTGCTTGCTTACTGGTGTAAAGTTGCTAGAGAACAGATTCTCCTAAGAATGAGTCTGGCCCACTATGTCCAAATCGAATAATCTCAAAAGGCCTAAGTTAAGTTAGTGAGAACTACACAAGTGGAAAAATTTCACATGTTACTTTTTTTGCCAAGAACTAACAGATTATAGACAGACAGACATGTAAATGTTACAGGCAAGAAGTTTATGCTAACTACTAACCAAGTTTGTTTCTGATTATTTTGTGTAATAAAAATCACATGATAACATGAAACATGATTCTCTACAATTCTTAAGCTTCGAACAGCAAATTATTCTAAATACAAATGTCATTGTTCTTGTGGTGATCTGAGTATATCAATCACTAATACTGAGGAATTGCACTATAAATCAGAAATATACAGAGATTCTAAGCGCTTATTGTATGGAGGTCAAAACTAGCTTAATTGCAATCTGACTGTGCCTTTAATCACATTTTAATTAGGGAGGAAAGGAGATTTTAAGGGAATTCAGCAAAGAAACAAATCTCAATTTCTAAAGGGAGACAAGATACAGAAATACTCCTCAGTGTGAAGAGATGGAAAAAGCAGCATATCTTTTTCTGAACAGTGATTAAAAGCTCCATTGTTCTTGTTAGATGCCCTCGAGTCACTTCTGACTCGTAGAGACCCTCCGCCTAACAGAATAAACACTGCTTGATCCTGCACCATCCTCACAATCTTTGTCATGTCTGAGCCTATTGCTGTAGCCACTGTGTCAATCCATCTTGTGGAGGGTCTTCCTCTTTTGCTGACCCTCTACTTTACCAAACATGACAACCTTCTCCAGGGACTGGTCCCTCCTCATAAAATGACCAAAGTGTGGGAGACAAGTCTCACCATCCTCACTTCCAAGGAGCACTGTGGCTATACTTTTCCAAGACAGATTTGAGTGTTTTCTGGCAGTCCATGGCATATTCAATATTCTTCTCCATATTCAATATTCTTAACTGTGGTGGTTAAGTTTGTGTGTCAACTTAGCTAGGCCTGGTTGAGTGGCTGGGCAGCTGGATGTAGCGTTCCCCATGATGAGACTGTAATCAACTCCACGGTGGAATCTACTGTGAGTAGCTGAGTAGCTGCCTTTGGATAATATGTGGTCTGCTTCCCGTATATAAGAAACAGCGTTGGGAATGGTCTCTAGAGCATGGCATGCTTGAACCCTGCATGTAGCCGAGTTGTTATTCAGCAGCCTGCCATGCTCTGCCGATCTTAGGACTATTAATGGACTTGAATTAATGACCTGTTGTGTGGTTTGGTCATATCGGGACTGTTCCTTGTTACTTGTCGACTGTGGGTTGTCAGCCTCAGCAGCCAGCAGCTGAGTGAAGAAAAGCCTCTAGCTTCATTGGGCCAGGAGCAGGAGGCAGAGCTGAAGCCCAAGGCCGAGGGGCTTTCACCTAGCCCTGAGAGCCTGGCACTTTGAACTTGGACTACTAGCCTCCCAAACTGTAAGAGAATAAACTCCTGTTTGTTCAAGCCATCCCATTTGTGGTATATTCCTGTCAGAGCGGCACTAGGTAACCAGAGCAAACACCATGATGCAAAATCTTCAGTTCTTATTTGATCTTCCTTAGTCATTGTCCAGCTTTCTTATGCACATTAGGTGAGTGAAAAGACCATGGCTTGGGTTAGGAGCCCCTTAGTCTTCAAAATGCCATCTTTGTTCTTTAACACTTTAGGGAAGTGTTTTGCAGCAGATTAGCCACCAGTGGTAACAATATGATGCTCTATTAAAAAAATTGAAAGTAATTGGTTCACCAAATATTCAAAAGTATAATGATCTCAGGAGCTCTGGTGGTGTAGTGCCTAAGGCATTTGACTGCTAATCAGAAGGCTGGTGGTTCAAACTCACAGCCACTCTGCAGAAGGCAGGTTGAGCAATCGACTTCTGTAGTGATACCGCTTCGGAAACCCAAGGAGGGTTCGCTATGAGTCCGATCTAACTGGATGGAAGTGTATTTTGTTCGGTTTCTATAAAGAACCTCAGAAAGCAGGTGTACAGAAAATCACTTAAGCAAAATCATGAGTTGGGCCACACACACACACACAGATAACTAATTAGAACATGTAATGGAAATATTACATTCACAATACCAACAACTTATAACATACACCTAAAATGAAACCTAAGAGAAATGTACAATATCTTTGTAGGGGCAAATATAACAAATTCCTGATAGATTTAGGAAAAACCAAAAACAAACCAAACTCACTGCTGTGGAGAAGGATCTCACTCATAGCAACCCCTCTTTGGGTTTCTGAGGTGTTATCACTACAGAAGTAGATTGTCCAACCTTCCTTCCAAGGGGTAGCTGTTGGGTTTGAACCACTAGCCTTCTGGTTAGAAGTCAAATGCCTTCGGCACTACACCACCAGAGCTAAATTTAGGAAAAGGAAGTCTCAAATAAAGCAGTATTCTATGTTTATTGATGAGGAAGAGAATATTATAAGGATGTCAATATTGTTGCTGCTTGTTGCTGTTGGAATCAGTTCTAACTCATGGAACCCCATGTGTGCAGAGCTCAGCTACTCCATAGTTTCCAAACCTGTGACTTTTAGAAACAGATCTCCAGGCCTTTCTTCCAAGGTGCCTGTGACTGCGTTCAAACTGCCAACCTTTCAGTTAATGGTAGAGTGATGAACCCTTTGTGCCATCCAGGGAGTACTAAAGATAGCAATAGTTCTTTAACTGTTTACAGATTTAAAGCCTTACCAGTAAGAGCCGAGATGACAATCAATCTTGGGCTGCTGTTTCCCATGTTCAAAATTAACCCTGGAGGAAAAAAAAGTAACAAAGAACGAACAATATCAGTAACAACCGCAAAACAACACAAATGTGAAAGCTCTAAGGGACACTAAGTCTATGTTGAACACCTGAGTGGTTGCAGGTAGGGGTGTGCCCTGAAGTTGAAACACGTCTGTATCCTGCAATTAAAGATGAACAACAGAATCAGTTGGAGGAAAAGTATTGTATTTCTACCCTCACTTCTTCCCAGTGTGGCTTGTGACAATGAATTTCCACTTCCCCACTGCAGAATCTGAAGCAGCACCTTAGAGGACAAGTGGCATTACCACAGGAATAAGAGACCATAAATGTTTGGGTTAATTTAGACAGTGTGGCAGGAAACATTGTGCTAATAACCATCTGAAACCTGTTTGGGGAATGAGGACTGGCCTTTTTCATAATTATTCTAATAAAATATAAGGATGGAGTGAAATAGAATAGCTAGTATGACAGGGATCACACACAGTAAAGGTAGGGACACGTTCCTGAATCTTTGTACCACAGCCCTGATGTCAGCCAAAGAAACCCAGGTATATAGCTGTCAGGTAAGACTCCCCCTCACTTTCTATTTAGGGTTTTCAGAGTCTTTGGAGTGGAGGGAGTAACTGAAGTCAGATTAGGGACAAATTTAGGTCCTGAAAAAAATCAGTGTGAGGTCCCTGAATGAGGACTGAGGGGCTCTAACCCCAGAAGAGAAGGGGCTCTATAGTCAAACTCCTCCAGCTCCTCCAGGGTGGCAGCCAGCCCTGGGCACCCCAGGCGTGAACCACCAGATGAGGTGTATCCACGGTTCTACATCAAGAGTCTCAAGGAACGGTCTTTGGTCTTTGGTCTCAGGGAATGGGGTGTGGACAGAGATCAGCAGAGAGGTGGCCCAGCACCTAGGAGGAATGAAGGTAAGTTGCTGAGTGAGGACTGAGTGGTTCACCACAGAGCCCCACCTCCTGAGAAGCTCATCATCTCAGCACCTCCATCACCACCCCACATCCTTAGAGCTTGGGCCCCTACTGTTGGCCTTGGGAGGCCCCAGACATGGTTGCTAGTTTCAGACTCTCCCTTACTTTGGACTAGGGGTGTGCAGGAAATAAAGGTCTTGTTCTGAAGCTAGCTGAGTCTTCTCTGGTAGCATAGTGCCTAAGGCACTTGACTGCTAACCAGAAGGCTGGCGGTTCAAACCCACCAACCACTCCTTGGAAGGGAGATGGGGCAATCTACTTCTGTAATGATACTGCCTTGGAAACCCAAGGAGGGGGTCGCTATGAGTCGGTACGACTCGATGGCGCATAACAACACAACAAAATCTGAAGCTAGCTGAGTATTCTCAGTGAGGCAGCCCTTCCAAGCCCTAACAGGTGTCAATAAAAGGCCACTACTTGACTTCTCTTGGAACCCTTTCAATCCCCCACACACGTCAAGGAAAAGAGGGATCCCCACAAAACCCCGCCCCAGCTGCGAATCATGGTAGAGCCTACGCAGACGTGGCCGGAAGTGACGTGGGGACGTCACCCGCTGGGAGGTGTGAGGGTGAAACCTCGAGGTGAAAGAGGCAGCTTTTGTTCGGCAGAGAAAGGCGCTGCAAGACCTGTCAGGTGGCAAGGTGAGTATCCTGAGTTAGAACTGCTGGGCTATTCCCACTCCGGACAGACGAGACCCAGAACCCCGCCCCGCCCCGCCCCTCAGCGGTGGGAGGCCTCAAGCTTGGTTGATAAGCCCAACACCCCCGGACGTCGGCCTCAGTGTCCAGGGGATGAAGGCCTGGATCTGAGGCTACCGGTATCAGGCAAGTAGACGGAGAAATCTCAGGCCCTAAACCCACCAGCCACTCCTCAGAAGGAAGGTTGGGCAATCTATTTCCATAGTGATACCGCCTCGGAAACCCGAGGAGGGTTCCCTATGAGCCAGACCCGACTGGACGGCAAAGAGTTTGGTTTTGGTTTTATATGGACCGGGCAGTGTTTCGTTCTGTTGTGCCGAGGGTGTCTATGAGTCGGAGGCGGCTGGACGGCACCTAACAACAGCAACATATGGAGTCCAGGTGATGACTGAGAAGACTCTACACCCCAGTACAGAGGGGTTCCCCGGGTCCTCTCCCCGGGATTGGCCCTAGGAGGCTGAGGGCAGGACTCAAGTCTGTGGTGCCCCTTCATTTCATCCTCAGGAGTCTCCGGAAGTTGGGGGCCTTGGTCTAAGAGGACAGTCTTCTGACAGCAGAGGGAGGATTTCCAGGTCATTCCAGAAGTCAAGGTAAGAACCCTGAGGACTGCAGGAATCTCCCACTTCATACAACGAGAGCACTTCCGAATCCCTCAGCCATCGGATGCCCAGGGATAGATGTCAGCCAGATACGTGTCTCAGTTCCTTCTTGTGGAGCACAGAGAAGTGAGAGCTTTGTTTGGAGGGAGTGGTCACATGTCAGCAGAGGGCTGAAACTTAGTTCCTCCTTGGAGTCAAACTCAGGGGCTTGGCTGAGGACTGACTGGACCTCAGCATGCATTGTCAGCCGTGGATGTCCCTGCCAGGAGTGGTGGCTGATGTTCCTGTTCATTTCCTTCTCGTGGGTTACAGGAAGGGTTAAGATATTACCATCAGAGTAGTAAAGGGAAGGGGACTCAGGCCCTGCCAACAATTGATATAAAGGTCCTTAACGTCTTCTGAAGAAGAGAAAAAGCTCCAGTGATTTCATCTGATGTCAGACCCAGTAAGCCAGAGGCAGATCTATTAAGCTATGACCTAAGGCTCAGACTAACTTCCTCTGCAGGGTTCTCAAGACACTCATCATGCCTCGTGGTCAGAAGAGCAAGCTCCGTGCCCGTGAGAAACGCCAGCATGCCCGAGGTGAATCCCAGGGTCTCCAGGGTGCTCAGGCCACAGAAGAAGACCACGGGATGCTCCCCTCTTCCTCTCCTGTTTTGGGGGATAGTCCCCCAAGCTCCCCTGTTAGCATTTTGCAGGAGTCTGAGAGAACCCCAGTCACCCCCACTCCTGCTTCAGCTCTTTTATACAAAAAATCTGATGGAGGGGTTGAGAGCCAAGATGAGGAAAGACCCAGCCCCTCCCAGGTGCCAACCCTCAACACTGATCCTTTATCTTGGAAGGTGTTTATGTTGTCACACTTCCTGATGGAGAAGTATGTAATGAAAGGGCCCATTAGGAAGGCAGACATGTTGAAGATTGTCAAGAAAAAGGATAAGAAGCACTTCCCTGAGATCCTGAGGAGAACCACTGAGCGCCTAGAGATAGGCTTTGGCCTTGAATTGAGGGAAGTCAACCCCAGTAGTGGCACCTATGCCCTTATTAGCCAGCTGGATATCAGTAGTGGAGGGACTTTATATGGTAACATGGGGATACCCAGGACAGGTCTCCTGATGAACCTCCTGGGTCTGATCTTCATGAAAGGTAACCGGATCACTGAGGAAGAGACCTGGGAATTCCTGAATGTGTTGGGGATCTATCCTGGGAGAAGGCACTTAATCTTTGGGGAGCCCAAGAAGCTCCTCACTAAAGATTTGGTGCAGGAAGGGTACCTTGAGTACCGGCAGGTGCCCAATAGTGATCCTCCACGCTATGAATTCCTGTGGGGTCCAAGGGCACATGCTGAAACCACCAAGATGAAAGTCCTAGAAATTTTGGCCAAGGTCAATGATTCCGTGCCCAGTGCCTTCCCTGATCTGTATGAAGAGGCTTTGAGAGATGAGGCAGAGAGAGCCCATGCCAGAGTTGTAGCCAGGGCTAGAAATCGTGGCATGGCCAATGCAAGTTCCAAGGCCATGTCAAGCAGCTCCTCCCATATGTAGTGAAGTCTTAGACAGATACTTCACTTTGTAGTTGAAAAGAGCTATCAGCCTTCTAAGTAGCAGAGGTCAAGGTTGAGCTGGAAGGAATAAAATGTATATCTTTTGTTCCTGTTCTGCATGAGTAATTTTGATATAGTATTTTTGGAGGCTATGTTTTAGATGTCCCTTTATTACAATATGTATTTGCTTTATATGGTACATTTCTCAGTGACATGATTTTATACATTTATTTCTGTTTGTCAATTTTAGCATAGTTTTGGCATTTGTAAAAGAAATTGAAAATTCATTTTTTTAAATGGTCCAGAATAAAATAACATGTAATTGTAATGGGAATTTCTGTGAAAATGCAAAAGAACTTCACAGTAAAATAGTTGGGGTCACAAAGTGCAGGAGGGGGGCAGGCAAACGGTAATCCATTCATAGATTGTATTATGAATTTTTGCTTTGAAAATTAAAACATACATATATAAATCTGTATCATTTAAGAATATATGATGAATTTGATCATAATAAATTAGAATTCTTGTTCACTGCCTGTTTTTCTTCTGCCCAAGTGTTAGTTGAGCGTGTGCTCTCTGGAAGACTCTCTGATAGAACTGGGTTTGCTAAAAAATAGAAGGCTTTGTCCATGGAAAGTTATAGATTCCAGGAGCAGCTATCATATAAATAAGAGGTCAAGTTACACTCTAAGGCCTAAAGGACAAGTGAAAAGTGAGGACTTCCAGATGAGAGTTGTTGTTATATGCCGTCGAGTCGGACCTGACTCATAGCGACCCCTCCTTGGGTTTCTGAGGCGGTATCACTACAGAAGTAGATTGCCCAACCTTCCTTCCAAGGTAGGGAGGCATAAATGCTCTGAGTCAGGGCAGTTTTGGGCTTTGTGAAACTGCAATTCCAGAGGGCGTCTTAAATTAGGTTTCATGGAGCAAAGTACAGTGGAGGGGTGTGTGTGGGGGTGGTTGTGAGGTGTGTGATGGGGTCTGTTGTAGTTGTGGGAAGTGTGTGCATGGCCAGATATTCCCACAGTGTTTCTCAGCATTGAGACACTGAACCTGGAATGGAGAATGGTTCTGCACAGTTGCTCCGGGTTTATGGCTAAACCAGAGAGAAATCCCCACCTAGGGCCTGGCTGGATGGCGTCCTGTGCTCCTGCCCTCCTGCACTTGAACACATGCACTGACTGAGTGTTTTACACACAGCATGTCCAGGGAGTTTCTCAGAAATACAGTGATTGGACTAGAACTCTTCACCTTGGGCTGGGAGAGACAGAGCCCACTACTTTAAAAGGATTAGGTTGTATTGAGTGTAATTTGGCAAACTCTAAGCCTAGGAAACCCGATGGAGCTATCATACTGTGTTGGTGTGAGTTGCAGTCTACTTGAGGACCTCTAACAACCACAGAGGGAGGGCAAGGTTGTTCCAGGTTGTTAGTGACCACAAAATGAATGAAAATAGGGTTAACTGGATGGAGGGGAGGCAGGGAAGGAGTGAAGCCATTGGTCCTTGTCACAAATTCTAGGAGTCCTGAGTTGCATACAGGTGAGGAAGATGCCCCCTCACCAAAATTAAATAACAGATTCTCTAGTGGAGGAAAATTTACTTAGTTTGACTTGCCAGGCAGCATTTTGAATGATTTCGTGGTTATTGTTTGTTCTGTTTTCTTTTGTTTTGTTGT